>NC_045732.1:81334167-81459869 GCF_009834535.1 Camelus ferus | reverse complement strand
AGAAATCCACATATATCAGTTGCCTTCTCAACAGCCTGATCTGATTTAAAGAGCTTATCTGGGAGGTGATGTGGCATCAGGTTATCAGGTTATGTCCCATTCCTTGATATAGGCATGTAACATTTACACCTTGGTTCTCAGGTTGTGCTTCAGTCTTGCAATGGCCTGCAGGGGCTAGTGCTTACTTTCTCCTCCTCTCTTCTGTGACAACTCTGGGTTAAGAGTAAAATTTCAAAATGAGCAAAAGAACTGGCATAAAAACAGGTACATAGATCAAAAGAACAGAATAGACATACCGGAAATAAACCCATTCATGCATAGTCAACTAAGTGCCAAGAACAGACAGTGGGGAAAGGATAGTCTCTTCAATAAATGGCATTGGAAAAACTGAATATTGACATGCAAAAGAATAAAATTGGACCCCTATCTTACACTACTGACAACAATTAACTTAAAATGGATTAAAAACTTAAATGTAATACCTGCAATTGTAAAACTCCTAGGGAAAAACACAGGGAAAAGCTCCCTGACACTAGTTTAGTAATGATTTTTTGGATAAGATACCAAAAGCAGAGGCAACACAAGTTAAAATAAACAAGCGGGACTACACTAAACTAAAAAGTTTCTGCACATAAAAGGAAATTAAAAATTGAAAAGGCAACCTATGAAATGGGAGAAAATATTTGAAAGCCACATTATCTGATAAGGAGTCAATATCCTAAATAAATAAGGAAAACATACAACTCAGTAGCAAAAAACTCAAATAGTCCAATTTAATAATGGGCAAAGGACCTGAATGAACATTTTTACAAAGAAGACATACAACTGGTCAACAGTTACATGAACTGGTGCTTGATATCACTAATCCTCAGGGAAAATGCAAATCAAAACCACAATGAGATATCACCTCATAACTGTTAGAATGAATATTATCAGAAAGACAAGAAATAATAAATGCTGGCAAGGATATGGAAAAAGGGAAATCTTTGTACATTTTTGGTGGGAAAACAGTTTGGAGTATCCTGAGAAAAATTAAAAGTAGGACTATCATATGTTCCAGCAATTCCACTTCTGGGTATTTAAAGGAAATAATATAAGTATCTCAAAGAGATATCTGCACCCCCATGTTTACTGCAGAATTATTTATAATAGCCAAGATATGGAAACAGCCTACATGGTGTCTCTCTATAGATGAATATATAAAGAAAATGTGGGAGATATATACATATATATATATATATATATATATATATATATATATATATATATATATATAGTAGAATCTTATTCAACCATTAAAAAAGGCATTTTTAGAACAATAGGATGCAAATCTCTGAATAATGCAAACAAGAAGCTTTTCCCAGGGATGCTGCTATGTTGGATCTGGCCTCTAAAGATGTGTTTCTGAGAGTCCTCTGCATATAATAGCTCAGCACTGAAGGTGGTGCCTTACTCATAGGAGGGCAGCTCTGTGCCTGAAGCTCCACCCCCACACCCAGGACTACTACATGTAGATGTACATGTTGTACATTACTCCACTTCAAAAGCAAACTTCATAGTTTAGTTTGTGTGCATCATACCATTTTGAGTAGGGCACTGCACACAATGTGGCTGAATGTGGCAGCCCTGCTCAAGATATGCCTCATGCAGCTTTCATTCAACCTCTCATACCTTTAAGCTTTCATATGAGATCTGTTTGCTGAGAGCATTTTTCCCACCTTCCCATTCTGTTTCTCCAGGTGTTTTCAACTCTTATGACAATATGCAACTGTGTAAACTCAGAATGAAGTTTAGGATAAAGAATTTCTAAAAATAAATGCTCAAATCAAAAGATATAGACTGGCTTAATGGATAAAAATAAACAGGACCCATGTATATGTCACTTACAAGAGACTCACTTCAGATCTAGAGACACACACAGACTGAAACCAAGGAGATGGAAAAAGGTATTCCACACAAATGGAAATCAAAAGGAAGCTAGAGTAGCAATACTTGTATCAGACAAAATAAACTTTGAAATAAAGACTGTTACAAGAGACAAGGAAGGACACTACATAATGATCAAAGGATCAAACCAAGAAGAAGATACAACAGTTGTAAAAAATATATACACCTAACATAGGAGGATCTCAATATATAAGGCAACTGTTAACAGACATAAAAGGAGAAATTGACAGTAACACAATAATAATGGGGAACCATAATACACCACTTATATCAATGAACAGAACATCCAGACAGAAAATCAACAAGGAAACACAGACTTTAAATGACACGTTAGACCAGATGGACATAAGTGACATTTATAGAGCATTCCACTCAAAAGCAGTAGAACACATATTCTTCTCAAGTGCACACGGAACATTCACCTGGGTAGATCACATGTTAGGCCACAGAACAAGCCTCAGTAAATTTAAGAAAACTGAAAGCATACCATACATCTTTTCTGACCATGATGCTATGAGGCTAGAAATCCACTACAAGAAAAAAACTGCAAAAAACCAGAAATACGTGAAGGCTAAACAATATGCTACTAAACAACCAATGGATCACTGAAGAAATCAAAGAGGAAATAAAAAAATACCTAGAGACAAATGAAAATGAAAACATGATGATCCAAAACCTATGGGACACAGCAAAAGCAGTTCTAACAGGGAAGTTTATAACAATACAAGCTTACCTCAGGAAACAAGAAAAATCTCAAATAAACAACCTAACCTTACAGCTAATGCAACCAGGGAAAGAAGAACAAACAAAACCCAAAGTTAGTACAAGGAAAGAAATCATAAGGATCAGGCCAGAAATAAATGAAATAGAGGCTAAAAACACAATAGAAAAGATCAATGAAACTAAAAGCTGGTTCTTTGAAAAGATAAACAAAATTGATAAATTTTAGCCAGACTCAACAAAAGAAAAAGGGAGAGGTTCCAAATCAATAAAATCAGATATGAAAAAAGAGAAGTTACAACCCACATCACAGAAATACAAAGGATCATAAGAAGCTACTACAAGCAACTATACACCAATAAAATGGACAACCTAGAAGAAATGGACAAATTCTAGACAGGTACAATCTCCCAAGACTGAACTAGGAAGAAATAGAAAATATGAACAGACCAATTACCAGTACTGAAATTGAATCAGTAATTTAAAAAATTCCAACAAAGTCCAGGACCAGGTGATTTCACAGATGAATTCTACCACTCTCATCACAGCCCTGACCTTCTCACTGGACACCTAAAGACAGAGGTTGCAGAGTTCTTACCCATCTCATTTGTATTAGTCCACTCAGACTTCTTTAACAAAGTACCATAGACTGGGCAGCTTCTAAACAACAGAAATTATTGCTCACAGTTCTGGAGGCTGGAGGTCTGAGGTCAGGGTGCCAGCATGGTTGAGTTCTGGTGAAGGTCCTCTTCAATTTTGCCAATTTTGATTGGGGAAATAATTATTAGATCAAAGGCATGAGCCATAAAAGAAAAAATTGAAAAATTGGACCTCATCCAAATTAAGTTCTTCTGCTATTTGAAAGATATTGTTGAAAAGAATAAAAAGACCTCATAGTACAGAATGGGAGAAATATTCGCAAATCATATATATGATAAGGAACTTGTACTCAGTTATAAAGAACTCTCAATATTCATTAATAAGAAGTCAAAAAATTAAAAACTGATAAAAGATTTAAATAGGCACTTCACCAAAATAGGTATAGGGATGGGGATTAATCACATGAAGAGATGTTCTACATTATTAGTAAATAGGGAAAATGCAAATTGAGACCACAAAAACACCAGGACACATCTGTTTGAATGTCTGAAATTAAAATGATTAGCAATAAAAAGTATCAGCAAAGATGCAGAGCAACTGAAACTCTTGTAAACTGGTAGTAGGAATGTTAAACAGTACAAATACTTTGGAAAACAGGTTGTTAGTTTCTTAAAAAGAAAGCTATATGACTACTGCGTTATATGATCCAGCCTTTCAAAGAGAATTAAAGCATATTTCCATACAGATACTTGTACACCAAGCTCATAGCTACTTTATTTCTAAGAGTCACAGTCCAAAACATTCCATACTGGAGACAAATGATAATCAACAGGTGAATGCATTAAGGAAAAAAAAAACCTGTGGTATATCCACACAATGGAATACTATTCAGGTATAAAAATAAATGAATTATTGATTCAATAACAATATGGATGAATTTCAAAATAATTATGCTGAGGGAAATAAAGTAGACAAAAAAGATTACATACTCTATGACTCCATTTTGATAAAAATCTGGAAAATAAAACCTAATCTGTAGTGACTAAATGCAGATGAGTGGTTGCCTTGGCATGTAGTGGTAAGAGGAGGGGAAGGAATGAGGGATCACCAAGGGGCAGGAGGAATCTTTTGGAGAAAATGGACAAAGTTCCATATTTTGATTGTGGCAATGATTTCACAGGTGTATAAACATGCAGAATGTATCAAATTGCAGACTTTAAATTATGCCAAATATACTTTAATAATGCTTTTTAAACGGAAATGAAGAGGAATGGAATAAAATTAAGACATCTCCCAAAATAAAGTCATCCCTTAATATAAAAAGCCCCAAATTAAAAATACACACTCATACACACAATTCAAAAAAGAAATACTTAAAATAAGCTAAAAATAATGAACAACTACACAAATAATCCGTCCCTCCAAACAACTCATACCCCAATGTACCGAAACCTTTATAAACAATAAAAAAATCAATCAGAAAAAATGGCACAAATAAATCAGTAATAAACCAAAATCAATAAGATTTTTGAAAAAATCCCTACCAACAATCCTCTATATAAGTCAAGCTCAATAAATAGGATTTAAAAAAAATAAATAAAACAACTACAACAAGGTTCAAACAAAAACAATACATGAATATATCAATGAAAAAACATACTGCAAATACCAAACCATTCAAGCATATATAGACACTGAGGCAAAACATACAAAACCCAAATGAACTTGCACAAACCAAACTGAAATACAATACACACAGGTAAACACCCACAAAACAAAACTTAAAGAACTCACCCACAAATATTAAAGGGAAAAATAGCAAGATCCATTTAAAAAATCATAAATTTAAAAATCTCAAAACACAAAGAAAATGCACACAATAAACACACACATACACAAAACCGCAACTAAAACTCCAAAGCACATCTCATAATAAATCAAAACACATAAACAAATCAAAACCAAAGAAACCCAGACTTGAACCCAAAACAAATAATTAAAAAATAACACACCCAACAAAACCAAAATTAAAACATTCACTAAGCAAGTCAAAATTCTAGCAAAAAAAACACAATTCCTTCAAGCATACAAATAATACCAACCCAAAATGCCATGCATACTGAAACAGAAACAAAAAACACTAACTTTGCACACAGACTTCAAATGAAAGCATAACAAACAGAATAATCACAAAAATAAATAAAAAATCGGGTACCAAAGTCTAAATAAAAAATATTACTAAGCAAAAACAATCTGAAAGCTCTAACCAAGTTCAAACAATATAATATGTACATGAACAAAATAATGAATTCATGAACACCAACACACACTCATAAACTCTCACACCTTCTCAAAAATAAGCACACAATCCAATCTAAGAACAATCTACAATCTACAATAGCATCACTGTCACTGACTGGGACAAATCTGGGAATGTAAGAGTTTCTGCTCAGGGAAATCTATAGAGCTCATGAGAGGGTAACACACCTTTTAAGCAGTAGACATTGATTGTACATAGGTAGTAATGTAGTAATACTGGGACATAAAATAGAGGAATTCCTTTCCTCTTGGTCACACTATAAATTTCCCCCAAGATTTGTAGTGAGGTAATACATGTAACTGATTTGAAATGACGGCAAAATTCTAGAAATTTCTACTTGTCCGTTCAATGCACTAATGTGATGTGGGTTATATGAGCTCATCTGGGAGGAGGCATCAGGATGACAGTTCCCCACTCCCATTTCCCAGAACTATAGTGTATTCAACCTGCTTCTCAGTCACTGCTCCAGTCCTGCAGAAGGTCTCCAGGGGTCTGGTGTCATCTATCTTCTCTGATTCTTGATTTTTCTTTCTTTGCAAAGACTCTGGCTAAGAAGGAACACCTCAAGGAATACGAAAGGGAAAAGACAAAGTGCCATTCTCATTCTCAGGAGGTCTGAAATGAGTACCTTCCCTTTTCTTCATCCTTTCACAGAATTCAAAAATCAAAATGTTAAATAGAGTAAAAGGAACTACCAAATTAAATGTTCTAGGCATCTTCTTAACCCCTATGGTTATGGTGACTTCAAAAAGAATTGATATAGATATACAAAAACATGAATTTAAAATAAATACTTAAATATATGAACATATTGACATACATATGCTTTAGAAGAAAGTTTTCCAAGTAATGAAGTGCATCCAAATCCCTGAGGAACAACTTATCTTCAATCTTGAGAGAGTAAAGAGCTTTGGGATATGGAAGGAAAGCAGGAAGGAATTTGAAAAGCCCCAAAGTAAAAGGGAAAAGCTTGGGAAATATAAAGAATGCAGCTAGGAAAGAACAGATTAGAGGTTTGGAGGGGCGTAAAGAGTACTTGGGTTCTGCAAACAGTAGAAGCTCTGAATGCACAGAGGGAAAGCCACATCCTCACTACAAATTTTATGCCCATGTGGGCACATCTCCTTTGGACAAGGATATACAAATCCTTGGAAAAACTCCATGGGCGACTTTTCCAAGGAGCCCTCAGTCCCTAAGCCTTACTCCTCAAAACCTGCTTATGAGAGTCAATTAAAGTAGCCTAGCAAAGGGAGATGCTTCTTGGACTCAAGGGAGGGCAGCTATGCATATGCAGCTATACACATATACTCACCTCCAGAGCCACCACGTATTTCACATATGATGTGCATTACTCTACTCCAAAAAGTGACAATCATGTTGTAGTGTATGTGAATGACACTCTCTGGAGTAGGGCACTACACTCAGCTGAAGTTGGTGGCGCTGCCCAAATACACACATGTGATTTGCATCCAATGTTGAATTTCCAGCATGTGACTGACTGCCTCACTGTCCCTCTCCCACCCTTCCTGAGTGAGTGTCCCCTTTCTTCAAGAAAATGAAAATAAGATTACCATATGATCCAGCGATTCCACTTCTGGATATATACTCAAAACAACCGAAAACAGACTGGAACAAATATTTGTACATCAACATTCATAGCAGCATTATTATTCACAATAGCCAAAAGGTGGAAACATCCCAGATGTCCATTGGTGGATGAATGTATATACGAGACATGGTATACAATACAATGGAATATTATTCAGCCTTTAAAAGGAAGGAAATTGTAACACATGCTATAACATGGATAAACCTTGAAGACATTATGCCAAGCAAAGTATGTCAATCACAAAGAGACAATGTATTATTCTAATTATACGACGTACCTAGAATAGGTAGATTCATAAAGACAGAAAGTAGAATAAAGTTATCAATGGCTAGGGGTAAGGGGTCAACAGAGAGTTACTGTTTAATGGGAACACAGTTTTAGTTTGGGTAGATGAAAAAGTTCTGGATCTGGATGGTAGTGATGGTTGCACAGCAATGTGAATGTACTTAATCCCAATGAATTGTACTCAAAAAGGGTTAAAATTTGTTATATATATTTAACCACAATTTTCAAAAATTCCCCTCCCAAAATCCCAAATATATAACACCCAGAAAAATATAAGCACCTCATCAAAAAAAAAAAAAACCCAAACTAAAACAAGAAATAATAAAGAAAAAAAATCACACATCCTCAATACAAAGTAAAACCATCCTAAGTACACACATGCTGTTCAGAGTTAGCAATGCTCATAGATGAAATAGAGGAGTTTTCCTCTTCTTTCCCCTTTAACCTAAATTCCTCTGTTTAAGGTAGGCAGCAAATTTCCCTAAAAAGAAGTTGTCAAGTCAATCTCTAGTGTGGATTAAAAGAGAGGAGAATCCGGAAGCCCTTATGTAGAGATGTAAAATGTACAGCTTGATTTTCATGCACTGCTCCACTCCCAAGGCTGACAGCACTCTCTCACTCTCTGAAGCTCTCTCCCCAACTAGGTTAAGAAGAGACATCAAAAGTGGGATATAAAAACCAACTTAATATTTCATCGTAGAAGGCTATCTGAGCACTGGTTCCTTCTTGCCCTTCTCCCTTCACATATACATTTGAGGGGAAAAAATGACAGGAGTCTAAAGAGGGAAATTTTGGATCATTTGGTAATATCATCTATAATTTAAAAGCATATCTAAAAGAATGGAAATATTTAGGTCCATGAAGAAAAAAGTGGCTTCAGTTTCTGAGATTCAATAATGTTTTGGTCCAACTGTGGGGAAACTGAGAAGCAGGAGAGAATTTAGAGAGTAACAAAGAAAAAGTTTTGAAAACAGTGAAGGGAATTGATAGGTTAAAAAAAAAAAGTTAAGAGTTTGGGGAGAAAGAGAAAATTGGGTTCTACAGAGTGGAAAAAGAGTGATAAGACAGAAAGGAAGGTTATGCTATTCTAGCAAGTCTTCCTTCCATTTGGTCAGGCCACTTTCAGACAAAGGAATTTAAATCACTGAATAACCTATGTGGGAAGCTTCTCCCATGGAATCTTAGCCTGTAGGTTTTAACCTTAGGAGGCACTTAAGAAAGTTTTCTGAAGTAGCCCAGTATTGAAGTGGGGAAAGAGTACCTAGGCTCTAAAGAAAGGAGCTCTCTGAACGCTGATAAACACCTGCCAGTCTTAGGGCCACCACCTATTTGTGTGTGATTTGCCAAGACGATATTACAGGGAACTAATTTATCCTCCCACCTGAAACAATGGAAAAACTGCCAAAATGTAGGAAACAGTTTATAAGATACCAGAAATCAGGCAGTGAAGGACAATGATCCCTGAGACATGGGCAGCAAACTGTAAATGACATTTCGATCTACTAGGAATGAACAATTTTGATTTAAATATTTAAAATAGCACCATTTAGTGTAGAGTAAAAATTATAAATGTAGCTATAAACAAATGGAGACATATTGTGCTCATGGATTGGAAGAGTTAGTGTTGTAAGATGTCAAATCTTTCTACATGGATCAGTGAATTCAACTTAAAACTAATCAAAAATCTCATCAGGAATTTTTATAAATATCAACAATTTAATTCTAAAATTTATAAGGAAGTACAAAAGAACCAGAATAGCCAAACCAATTTTAAAAATAGATATAAAGTTGGAAGACTAACACTGTCTGATTTCAACACTTACTATAAAGCTACAGTAATCAGAGTATTAGTGAAAGAATAGATAAATAGATCAATGGTATAGAACAGACAGCCCAGAAATAGATCCTCATAAAAATTAAGAAGTAGGATGTGGATCAACTGGAGATATCACACATTTCTGGCAGTAGTTCAAAATGGTACATTGACTTTAAATGTTTAGCAGCTTCTTATAAGTTAAACATTCACATATGGCTCAGTGATCCCACTCCAAGATATTTACTCTAGAGAAATTAAAATTTGTGTTTACACAAAAAGATATACTTACTTATAGCAGTTATATTCTTAATTGCCCCAAATTAGGAACAACTCATATGTCCTTCAATAGCTAAATGGGAAAAAAACAAAACAAAACACTGTGGTACATCCATACCATGGAATACTACTTAGCAATAAAAAGGAGCACACACAACAACTTCAGGGCTACTAAGTGCATTATGCTAAGTGAAAGTAGCCTAACATATTCCGTATGATTTCACTTATCCAAGATTATGAAAACACAAAACTACAATGACAGAATGCAGATTCATTGTTTCCAGAGTCCAAAAGTGAGGGAAAGGGATTAATTGCAAATGGACAGGAAGGATTTTGGAGGCTGATAGAAATGTGTGGGTGTTAACTACATTATTGAATATATTTGTAAAAGCTCATTAATATGTGTGATATGAGGTGAAGTGAGATAAGTGGCTGTTTGGAGACAGAGAGCAATATTGACAAACATCAGTTGCCAACGATTCAAAGGCTGGGGGAATCAGGGTATACTAATTCTCTATCATAAAATGTACAATATACAAAGTGTTTCCCATGAATTGCTGCAGTACTGAAATGGTCTCCAGGGCTGTGATGCTTGCCATCTTTTACTTTCTCTGTTTGTCTCTTTTAGTCTCTCTTTGAAGAAGCTGGATTAAAATAGGATCCATTAAGAACAGAGAGAAAAGTCTATGCAATATGTCTTTAGTTCTAAAGGCATGAAAAGTGAAAGCTCTCACCACTTCAACAAATCTTTATATTTCACACTAACAAAACAAAAAAATTAAAATAAAATGTGCAAAGAGACTAACTGAATGAAAAGTTCTGGTCCCATCTGAACTGCTGCTGATATAGTGATATCATAGAGGATATTAAAGAAGAAGGAGCTTCTAGGTTCTTTAGAAGAGAAGTGGCATTAGTACAGAAGAGGGAAAAGGATGAAAGAGGAGAATGATGGGCCCAACCCAGATCTTGTTCCAATGTCTCAGGTCCTTTTTGGACAAACACATGTAAATGTTTGAAGAACCTGGATGGGAAGATTTTCCAAGTGCCCTCAGATCCTAGGTCTAGTCTTTTCAGCGGCACTTAAGAGTCTTTTGAGAGATTGGTGATTTGGCCAGAGTGCAGCTGTGCACAGACAACCACACCATCTTCCCACAGGGACACCACATGTGGTTGTACATGTTGTGAATTACGACACTCAAAAAAGTGCCAATCATATTTTAGTATACTTGAATGGCACTCTTTGGAGTGGGGCACTTCACAAAGTATGGTTAAATGTGGTGACTCTGCCCAGATCTTCCCAGCCATGCTGCTTTCATAGTCACCTGATGCTTCCATGTGTGGCCCCCAGGATTTACAAAAAAGGTATAAGAAACACCCACTCCAATGCCCTCCTTCTTGCATCTCTCCCTGCATTAGTATCCCCTCACCTGCTGCACGCTTGATTTGCAGGTTTTCAGGCTGAGAGAGAATGATCCTTTCTTCTCTCACTTGGATAAGATATAGCCTCATCTATGAATGAATGGTGAATATTGAATTTAAAGTCATTACAAGTTATGGTTTATATATGATTTGTTTTCCTCCAAAGTTGAAGTTCCCCTCAATACATCCTTTTACATCCCAAACTTCAACCTCAGATTTCCACGTCCCTTAGTGGAAGGCAGAATTCTTGGTCTCCACAAGATGAATCCCCATGGACATGCCCTGCATAAGTTTCTCCCTTTCTGTGTGAGCAGGACTTTTTAATTTTATGGGTTGTCATTCACATGATTATGTTATGTTTTATAGCAAAATGGATGTTACAGATGTAATTAAGGTTATTAATCTTTTGAAGTGATTTACTCTAAAGGTAGATGATCCTGAGGGAACCTGATCTAATTAAGTAAGCTCTTTAAAATAGGATATAGTATCTTCTCACTATCATCTCTCTCTGAACATATTCATTACAACTAGGATATTCTGCGTAGCTGGTATGGTTCACGTAAGTGGGGACAAGAACTTGCCAATATGTTATTAATGTCTTTAGCTTGAAAATACATGTCTGGATTTTCACCAGAGTAAATATTTGTGTCTAATCCTCCCCTTTCCACTTCCTTTTTGATGAAAGGATCTAATGAGTTGTCTGAATGTTTTTCCCAGCCTTGTTGGAAACAATTGAGGTGTTGGCTTGAATAAGAGGGAGAATGAGAAGAAGGAGAAGAAGAAGGAGAAGAGGAGGAAGAAGGAGGTGAAGGAGGAGGAGAAAGAGGAGAAGAGGAGGAGGAGGAAGAACGGGGGAAGGAGAGGAGGAGGAAGAGGAAGAAATAGAAGAAGGAGGAGGATAAGAAAAAGAAGATGATGAATGATGATACAGAGACAAGAGACAAGAGAGAGCAGCCTTGAGAAGCAAACTGCCATGTTGTAGACAGAACCACATGGCAAGGAACAGCAGGGGATCTCCAGAAAATGAGATCCTTAGTTCTATGGGTAAAAGGAAGTAAATTTTGCCAGTTTAGGAAGAGGACCTTGAGCTCAGATGATTTCACAACTCCAGCTGAGACCTTTATTTCAGTCTTGTGAGAGAGACCTTGAGCTGAGGACCCAGTTACATACACACTTCTGACCCACAGAAACTATGGGATAGTAAGTGTGCATTTTTAAGTTGTTAATGTGGATTAATTTGTTATGTAGCAATTGAACAATAAATACACCCTTGTTTGGAGTTTCAAACCTTAATGACAAAACCACAAAAGAAGCAGAGAAATTGTGCATAAATGCCAAGTGAGACAAGGATGGAGGAATTGGTAGTTGACAAGAAGTAGAAAGCAGAAATTTCTTTTCTTCCCCCTTCCCCAGAGAAGAAACAAAATATAAAATTTACCTGGGTTGATTTCCAAGAAAGAAAATGGGCTTACTACATAGAAATGCCCTGTTCTTCCTCTCATCCCTGAAATTATCAGCCTTCTATCAGAGAGGATCTTTTTCTAAACTTTCCATTCTGAGCCACAGGCCTCCAAGTGTATATATTTTTCTGGCCTGGACAAACACTCTAAGATAACATGGGAGGAAGTAGGCAAATAGATTCCAAGACTAAAAAAATTCTTGTTTTAAAAGCATGAAAACCAGGTTATGGAAAAGCTTATGGATTAGGGAGTTGGAAAATTTGTGAAAACGCATACCTGTCCATGTTACTCACAATGAGGTTAGAAAGCAAGTTAAGAGGTCAGGAACACTTAAACTGAATTTCCCCAAGCCCTCCTGAATTCAGGGTCTTATCTTGGCTTCATTAGCCTAAAATGAGTTAACTCTGCAGCTTACAGAAATGTAGGAAGTCCCACATTATCCATAAATATAGAAGACTCAAAATATTTATATTCACCCAATCATCATTTGCCCTGAAGTTGGCTGCTATGTGTGGTCATAGCCCCTTCTTCTTTATTCATGATAGGAATATTATCAGATGAAACAGAGTAGACAAGAAATTTTCCCAGTATCTATAGACTCTGAAGGTCTTAGAGAACTGTTAAGCAGAAAATTTGATCTCAGTCTCCCCCACCCACGTCCTCAATCTTTCTTTACATTCATATGTTGGTCTGGCTTAGTTATCTAATTCACCAGGAAGAGGATTTAACAAAAAAGCCAGATTTATCCACTGTTTATATATAAACAATGAGATTATGGTGGCTTCAGTAATTTATACCTATTTATAGCTACCATTATCCACTGTAAAAGGAAAGAGGCAGGGTCAAAGGTAGGCCTCCCTCTCTAGCAAGCCAGGGAAAAGTGAGGGCTTTCTATTTGTTGAGATCCAAACTGCCATGGCCTGAATGTCAGACAACAAGAAGAATGGTATTCTAGTTCGAACCCACATAAAAATGTAACTAAGTAAAAATGGGAACATATATCAGCTTCAGATCTAGATGTATCTCTATTCTTCTTAACTACAATTCCCCAAAGGATTAAGGTAGGGTATCCATACAATTTATTCCTTATATTTGTCACAAAATGTTGCAAAGAGTTGTTTCTAATTCAACTCCCTGACCAAACTTAGAGGGAGGCACTAGATCACCTCCCTCTGTACAACATAAGAATGTGAAATTAGTTTCTTATTCCTAAAATGTTTCTCCAGTTCACACGATGGCACTCAGGCATATGATGCTTATCATCTCCAAGCCTCCCCTCTCCAGAAAAGCAAAAGATACTTAATTTTTAAAATAAACTAAATAAAATAATACCAAAGAATAAAATTGGGTGCTATGTACAATCCTTGATGAAGTGATGACTTAGACCAGATTTAAACATATTTTTATAAGAATGGGTATCTTCTAGTCCTGTGAAAAAATAAGGTCCTTCAATACCCAAGAGAAAAAAAAAAGTAAGCCTCAACAGGCTAGGGACCTGAGAAGCAGAACGTAATTTTCCATTGTCTAAAGTAAAGTCTTGAAAATGGGAAGGGGAGAAATGGGTAAGAACACTTTACCATTTGGGGGATTTGGGGTAGGATATAGGTACCAAAAAACTAAAACCTACAAGTAGTGAGGAACACCATGAAAGTGCTGAAAGGTTTTGTTCTCATTTCAGTCACACTACTTTGGTAAAAGGGATAGGAACTCCAGACGAAACTCAATGGGAAGCTTTTTCCAGGACCTTCAGTTCCTAGGACTTGCCTCTGAGCTAGTCCCACAGACGAGAGAGTGTTAAGGGAAACGTTTGCTGTTTGCAACTAAACACTCCCAATACACCCACAGTGCCACCATCTGCGTTGTACATGTCATGTATTACTCTACTCACAGAGGTATCAATCACATCTAATTATACGTGATTGCTGCTCTCTGGAGTAGAGTACCACAAAAAGAACATCTAATGATGGTAACACAGCCTAATCACCCATTCATGCTCCTTTTGCAAACCCCTCAGTGTTTTTAGGCTGTGAGTGGCCACTGGCATTTGTACTAAGGACCACTATAGGACCACTCGCTCAACTGTCTTTCCCCATCCATCCTTCTCTAAGTGTTAACTACTCATAGTTCAGAGTTTTCTCAAGACACTTTTTAGAACTAAGAACCATTAAGCCCTCCAGTTAGGTTCTTCTCTTACTCATGGAAGAAATAACTTTGGATGCCTTAGCTGGTTTGTTTTCTCAGTGTTATATATAAAGCATTAACAAGTAGTTTGTATTATCCAAATCCAATCATTTATCAAAAAATACACTGTGTATCACCAACCCATGCTTATCACCCAAAGATCTGAATCTTTCCACCTGAATACATATCTCAACTATTGAACCACAGAATAAGCAGGGAAAATACACAGGATCATAGAAGCAGAGAATGGGAGAATAATCATGGTAGGTATGACGGAGAGAGTAGAAATCCCCTTTCCTCCTCAGATCCAGGAGTGAAAAAAGACCACTTACCAAGAATTATCTCCTTCTCTCTCCCTTTTCTGCCTTCGCTTTTTCTCTCTCCTCACTGCAGTAGGAAGGGACATGAAAAGAAAAGTAAGAGAAAGATTAAAGATACATGAATTTTTTAAAGACTCACAACAAAAAATAATATCAAAGAGTACAAGTTTCTCAGTATGATTCACAAACCCTAATAAGTTGGTGACTTACATAGGATTGAAACATTCTTTTTTAAAACCAAGCATGTTTTAGACAAGGAAGGAAGGAAGGAAGGAAGAAATACAGACAGAAAATTATCACTATACCTGAGATAGGTAATATTTTGAGCCTCAGAGGGTTAAGGAGAAGCCTTAAAAATGGGGAGGGAAGCTAATAGATAGAACAATTGAACAGATTTGTTCCTTAGGGTAGAGAATAGGCTCTGCAGAATGGGACAGCACAACAGCACAAAAAGCCTTCTTATTTCAGTCAAGCAACTTTAGAAAACTGGATATGAATATCAGAAGAAGTCAGTGGGATGCTTTTAGGGAATCTTATGTTCTTAGGCCTTGCCTCTGATAAGGCGCCTGAAAGAGTTCTCTGAAGTAATCCACTACAGGCATGGAAGGCCGCTCTTACGCGGAAATTAGCCCCCTGCAAGTAACCAAACAGCCCCGGTGCACCTACAGTGTCATCACATAAGCCACACGTGTCATGTATTTCTCCACTAGCAGAGATGTCAGCCATTTTTAATTATATATGATTGTCACTCCCTGCAGTCGAGTACCACACACAGCATGTCCAGGGATGGCAGCCCCGCCTAAACAACAACTAATGTGCCTTCGAAGCAGTCCCTTAGTATTTTCAGTGATCAGTGGAATTTGTACATAGGACCTGTACCAGCTCCACTGTCCTTCCTCATACCCTCTCCTGCGTGCTGGCCACTTACATAGTAGACATTCCATATGGCAGTTTTTCAGAACTGATAAATATTAATTCTTATTGTTAGGTTCTGCTGCTTATGGAAGAAATATCCTTGCATGCCTTATCCTATTCCTTTTCCCACTGTTGTATATAAAGCATTAACAAGCAGTTTGTATTCCCCAGATCCATTAATTAAGCAGTAAATTTACTTCATGCCACCAATCCATGCTTGACTTACGTGGTATGAGTCCCTATACCTGAGTTACCTACCTCAGCTCCAGAGAAACAGAATAATCAGGGAAAGTACACACAATCTTAGATGTAAAGAAAAAGACAATAAACAGTAGGTGGTAGGATGGAGAAAAGTAGAAATCGTTTTTCTTCCTCAGACCCCAGAGTGTAAAAAGCCCATGCACTTAAAAGGAGTGATCTGCAAGATGTAAAATGTACCTGACACCGGAGGACACCCTTATATTCCTTTAGCTCTTGGTATTTCTGGGTCATTATCTGAAACGAGATTGTTTAAAACATGTAATTGCATTATTTTCATTCTGAGATATCCTATATGGTGCCTGCATTTCCCTGGAAAATCAGAGTCCAAAACACCACAATATAGGTACACAGATATGGTAAATGGAGACCAGAGGCTGGGGTTTTAGTCTTTAAGGTGACTATGGCGTAAAAATTAGATTGTCTCTATCTCTAGCTCCCTATCAAGAGCTACAGTGTACTCACGGAAGTTGCAATCCTCCAGCATTTCTCTAAACACACGTGGTGAGAACTTCGGGGCACTGTCCCACCACTCCACTTACTATCATAGACTGGAGGTTCTATTGCAGGTACAGTGTCTAAGAGTACTGGATCTCTAATATACTTTGCAGTAGACTGATTATTGTGCTTTGGCTCCACATCAGGTGAGGCAAGTGGAGAAGAACAAGATCTACTGCCACTGACAAGCGCCCTACTTGCATAGCAGAAATGTCACCCTGAGAGAAGCAGTCCTGCCTTTAGTGACAGCTCCAGATTAGTGATTCTACTATTTTTGCCCAGTGTGAGAGGCTGCCCTGAATAACAAAGAATATTAATGTTCTCTCTAAAAAATAAGACTTTATTTGTAACAGAGTGTAGGCTATGTTAAACCCACCACAAACAAGACAGATTTTGATGATCAGTCAATAAAATGAGGTTGTAGCACTCTGCGAGGAATAAGCTGAGAAACAGTTCAGCTTGCTCGCCAGAGAGAACCAGGGGGAGAGAGAACTACTAAGAGCCCTCGTGGTATCTAAACAAACCTCAAAGACTTGCCTCAAAACTACCTGTGCAAAAGGGACGGAATTATTTAGAACAAACTCTGGAGCACTTTTTGCCTATAGCATTTTGAAAACTACGTAATAATCAGCTTGCAGTTAGGAAGTCTAAGGGCTAGGTGCGATACACATGGAGGCAGATAGATTGACAGAGAGATCATTAAGAAAAGGAGTCGAAGAGAACTCCACCAAAACCACTGTCTTCTCAGAATGACTGTGTGCATAACAAAGCCTGTGCCCCAATAGGAAAAGCACAAAACAGCTTCATGCCACAGACAAAACTTCACTGATACAGAATTGCCAAGACAATAAACAAACTAGCAGAAAACAACAACAAAATAATCCCACGGAGGGGAAATCATCATCCAGAGTTGCTACAATTAGTCATATAAGATGTCCAGCTTTAACTGAAATCATGAGACATGCAAAAGGAAAGAAAAATGCAAACCATACACAGGAGAAAAGCAGACAAAAGAAACTTCATGTGACAGTTTCCAAATAGCATACTAGCAGATAAAGAATTTAAAGTCAACATATTTTCAAAGAAATACATAAACCGTTATTTAAGAAGCAAAGGAAGTTACGATGACAGGTATACCAGGATGTACATCTCATCAAACTGCATATCAAAAATCGGTACCAGTTTTTCCAAAAAGACTTTAACTCTTCTCAACATTATTAGCCTCAATACTCCTCCTTCTAACTGAATGTCTTAAGTTCCACTGATCACCTTATGCCTCTTTTTACTCTGTGCAGATTATCCCAAAATGAGGAAATATCACTTTCCCCACTATTTCCCATGGGAAATAAAGTAAATTATAATAGAGGGGGTTCAATCTCCTATTGACGCTGCAGATGTGATGAGCTCCATTATCAGAGAGTTTGACTGCAATATATTGTCCAATTCAACCTTCTCTTTTACCACCATGTTTCTTGTGCTAGATCATTCTCAACTTAATCTAGCAGGAATGCAGAAGCACAAGCATTAGCCATCATAGCCACGTACTAGTTTTAGGTTGGTAGTGTAGCAAGTTAGTTTAATACTCCCAGACATACCTGTGCACACGCACCACCAGTGTAATAGGCAGCTGCAACTCTTTTAAGCCAAGAAACTGATGTCTCAGTCACTGATCTGGATTTCTCACGTTCGAGGATAATCAGTACAGGCAAAACCATCACATAAAATAGCCTTGGTGGGGAGGGTATAGCTCAAGTGGTAGAGTGCATGCTTAGCATGCAAGAGGGCCTGGGTTCAATCCCCACTGCCTCCTCTTAAAAAAATCAATCAATCAATCTAATTACCTACCCCCCCCAAAAGGAAACTAAAATATAAAAAGAAATTCCAAATGATAAAAAAAAACCAAAACAAAACAAAGGGGCTATCAAAAAAGAGTCCTCAATTTATTTTTCTTTCCTTGTATCATTTTTTAAAAATACACTCAATTTCTTACTGGTGATTTCTGGAAACCTCCCAGGGAAGAGAAATCTCCTCTACATAAAGCATCATGGCAATAGATTTTTTTTTTCTTATTTCCATCAACTCCTATTCTCCTGTCTCGGGGATACATTACAGAGCTTGACAGCCAATTTGTGAGATCCCCTTTCCTTTTCACTTCTTAAACCAAAGTGTCTCAATATTTCCATGAATTTGCATCACAAAATCCCTTGGAACTATTTGGGCTGGAGGTGGTTATAGACAGTAAGAAAAGGTCAACAGGAAAAGCTGGGATGGCTTTCCATTGCCAAGGGAGAAGGAAGCCTTGGAACATTGACAAACTGGAGATTCATTCCATCCCTTACCTAACATAGGACTTTACTCAAATAGTGCCTTCTCAGAGAAGCTTTCTCTGACCACTCTATTTGAAATTGTCACATCCCCTCCTTTCTGGAGCACTGCCCAACTCTCAATATATTTCATTGTTTCTCCACAGTACTTTGGGCTGTTGTGCACAGTTCACATTCTACTCATTTACTAGCTATTGCATATTTGTACCAACAGCTTCTTGAAGTTTTGCCTCTCCTATTGTCCTACTATATTTGCGGCATCTCACGTATGGGCTGGCGTACTGTATGTAAACTTCGTAATTTTTCAATTGAAAAATCAGCGGATATTCCATCTAGTCTCAGCTGCAACATCCATGCCCAATATGGGGTTTTCAGATGTCCTGTGCTATATAAGACCTGTGTAAAACCATGTTGGAATTCTAACAAAGGGCCCACCAGGGAACCCTGTTGCTTCTGTGAAGATGGAGTGACATTATATTGCTAAGTATAGAGAGCACCATTTTGACAGAGTCTCGGTATTAGCTAAATAGGGAATTTTATTTAGCAGAATTTAGGTACAGCTATATCCCCAGTGCATGCCTCCTTCTCAGGGGCCATATCTCTTTGTAATAAAGGGGTATAGACCACTTAATGACGCATTTTGGACAAATTTTCCTTAGGGAATTTAGTGACCAACAAAGTTGTACTTTTGAGCATTACCCTACTCAGAAAGGCTCACTTCATAACATAGTGGATGTGAATAGCGTCTTCCTAAATAGGGCACTGCATACAGCATGGCTCAAGGTGGCTTCTCTGCCGAATCCACTCTACATTAACGTAGCTCTACTCAGACCTGCCCAATCCCCGCAGCCATGGCATGACATTCATCATTTTTTTTGTAAGAATTTGGCATTGCCCACCCTAGTGCCCTCTAAATTCCATCTCTAAGTTTCCCCCCAACTGCTCTATGTATCCTTGGATGTTTTTCACGCCCAAGAGAGAATAAGCCACTTCCTGGTCTTCCTTCCTCATTTAAGAAATATCTTTATTCTTTCAAGCTGTTAGGAACTAAGTATTGAAAATATCTACTTTCACCTAAAGTAAACCTAGTCAAACCCCAATAAAACAACAGTAATTAAATACTTACAATACCCCCACACTCCACGGTACCCCCAAATCCCTTCATTCTAAATCCATATAATATTAGTGAAAACACACTAAAACCCTTAGGAAGGAAAGGGAAAATCAGCCAAAGGTGCAAATAATGAGACAGCAGAAATCCCATTTCTTGCATCTCTTGAGAGGAAACTAACCATTTAATATATCACTGTTCAATTCCAAGAGAGAGATGAGCTTAAATCCTAGAGATATCCTTTTCCTACTCTCAGCTCTAGATTATCTTGGCCCTTGATCAAAGATGTGGTTGTTGATAATATATTTTCCCAATTTTCCATTCTGTGACACAGGTGCCTGGCACTCTTAATTTCCGATGACCAACTGAACCTGATAGAAGATGAGAGTATGTAAAGGTAACAGGAGACCACAAACCAGTCAAAGTCTAAGAGCCATGTTATTAGAGCCATGTTATACCAACCCTACAGACAGAGAGGAAGTAGGATTTGGAAACACACTTTTAGCTAAGCTACTTTCTATATATAGAGAAAAAAAGGTCTTAGGAAAGGGGCATTTAAATTGGATTTTCCCAAGTCTTTTTTTTCCTATAGATTTTCAATAGTTCCCAGTTCACAAAACTGTTAGAACTTTCACATCTTCAATAAATATATCTGAGCCATCTGTGATCCAAGTATCTGGTCTGTGATAAGAAGTTTGTTATGGACAAAATCCCCATGGCCTCTTTTAGCTCTGACAGTCTTTTGCCTGGTACTTATTTCTACCTCAGCTATGCCCTGCAGCTGATTATCATTATATAAGGGAAGTGTAATGGAACACAGAGGATGTTTCCATCTGGTGAACAAAGAAACAACACCTGCATCCCTTTGTGTTTGTCTTTAGGCTGCAGAGTAAGAATTCAGAGTTCTTTGAAGTGGGCAGTTTAGTACTGAACACAACTGTATAGTAAACTTTAGTATATTGGTTCTGCTAAAGACTAGAATAAAGATGAAAATAATATATTCCCAGGTTGCCAAGCCCCTGGGCTGACTGGTCCTCTTTTCTTTGTGAGACAAGGGGCACCTACTCTGACATCCCAACCCTACTGCTGAACCTAACTTTCATCTTTGACCCTTCTCAAATGGTGTCTACAAGAACCAGACTATGTCTATTATATTTGTCATTTGTGGGTTAAAGTACTTATGATCCATGACAAAGCCCCAAAGCAGCAGTAACATTTTCATATTCCATGGAACATATTACTTCTATTTAGAAGCTGTACCGTAGCTATGTTTGAAATTGATCATTTGTATTAGCTTTCTCCACATATCTTATCCCAAAAACCATCCAGGGCCACCTCAGCATCAAACAAGAATCCCTACATATTCCAGAACAATTATACAGAGATATACTCACATATAAACTCTCACAACTTCTCAAAAATAAACACACAATTAAATCTGAGAACAAACTTCAATGGTGTCACAGTCACTGCCTATACATATCTGGAATAATGAGACTTTCTGTGTAAAGAAACCCTTAGATCATGTGAAGGAGGAAAGAAGATACCATAAGTAGTAGACACATGTTGTACATGGGTAATAATGCTAGTAGACAAATAGAGAAATCCCCTTCATTTGGATCACAACCTAACTTTTTTGCCAAGGTTTCAAGTGGGAGTGAGGCCTGTGGCTGTTTGAGATGTAGGAATACCTAAACTCTAGTTTTCAATAACCACTGATTTGGTTAAAGAGGGCTTACCTTTGTACATCATCAAGATTCTGTTTCCCGCATAAGAACGTAAAATGTATAACTGGCTTCCCGTGCACTGCTCCAGTTCTGCAGATGATCTCCAACTGCTGGCTATCTTCTTTCTCTCCTTCAGTGCACAGGGGGTTGAGAATAGAAATCCAAAGGTGAATAAGAGGGGGAAAAAGGTAATATTTTATCATTATCCAGAGTTCTACAGTGTAGTTCCTCCTTGCCCATCCATCACATAATAACTAAAAAATAAGTGAACAAGTATACACATAATAAATCAATAAATAAGGCTTGAGAACTATACATCAGATTGACAGAGCTTCAGCTAACTTAACTATAGTTAACCCCTAGTACTTTGGTGGCTTCAAATATTACTGAAGGCAAATCCAAGAAAGAGGAAATTTGGTTTTGCAGAGAGAAATATCAATGGGAAGACAGAGGAGTGTCATAACTATACCTAATGCTGTGGTCTCATGTGCACAGCCCCTTTTAACAAACTTTTAAATCCCTGAAGAATATACATATGAAGATTTTCCTAGAGGCCCCTAATTCCCTATGTCTTACTCCTTAGAAGGCACATACAAGGGTCACATAATGTGGCCTAGCACTGAAAACATGGTGCCTTGGCTCAAGGGAAGACCCAGGTAGCCATTCCTCCTCCTCTAGGACCACCACCTATGTTGTACCTGTTGTGCATTACTTCACTCCAAGACATGCCAATCATATTGTTTTAGCCACATGAATGACACTTCCTGGAATGGGGTACTACACACAGAATGGCTGAATCTGGCAACATACCCATACTCAAATATCATGCCATTTCAATCAGTACCCCAACACTCTTAGTCCATTACGGATCAGAATAATATACTGAAAAGCATGGAAAACAATCACTTAACAATTCCCCTCTCTCTTTCACCCATCTCTGAGTGTATATCCCTTCACCTACAGTGCCTCTAATATGACAAATTCTAGGACTGAGAGAAAATAAATTTTCCTCCCTTTACCTCTACCTCTGGGACTTAGAATATTTGCCTGCATTATTCTGCTGAGTTTCAACTTAATATAGCTGGCCATGAAAAACTAGTTTGCATTCCCCAAAAGTGAGTTGCTAAGTGGAAAGGATCACTCTACTCACCCATCACATCTAGATATTGCCTGCCAGATAAAGTTCTAATTGGAAGAGAGCTGGAAAGAACTCTCTCCTTCTTCCCAGCTTGAATATTTCTTTATACTAGCACATGAGGCTGACTTGGGCATCCTCTGGTCAAGAACAGAGAACTGCAGTAGCAGAAGAAACAGCCATGTACTTCATTTAGGAGAACAAGGCAGTTTCTTCCTCTTAGTCTTTCTTGTGTCCAGCCCCAGTCTGTCTACCAGGCTGTTTTGATATTTTCATCACAGTTCTTAGTCTTGGAAGTGGATCATGGTCAAGGAAACATTGTTTACCCAACAAAACTATTCAAAATATCTCAAATCTTTCTATTTAATTTATTGAGGTCAATGAAAGAGGCTACAGCTATATTCTTCTACAATATTTACACATACAACCTTCCCTTTCTATGTATTTCTCTCATACCCTAAAGTTTTCCCCTGGACTGCTACTTCAGTCACCACAATGGAAACCAAATACCTTACAATAAAACAAACATACCTATTTATCAACCACTAGGCATAGTGCCATTTCTTTTCCTCTTCCTCTGTCTCCTCTTTCACAATAACTTCAAAGAAGGCATGGCCACAGCCAGACACATCAGGGATAGCTGAACCTAAAAGCTCAGAGAAGGGTGAAACTCAACAATTCTCCACCTCTTTCATACTTAAGGTCCAATTAGAAGGAAGAAGCAACAGTAATTTGAACAATATATATACAATATAATGAGTTGGTAAGTAAACTAGGAGATTCAAGTAAGGAGGATTGGATAGTATAAAGTAAAGAGAACTTTAAACGATGTAGTAACACCAGATACATAATAGCAGATGTGGCATTATAGCACTATATAAAATTATATAGAGCAGCCACTAACCCTCAGGCAACACCTGATTTATCTCAGTGTTGGTGTCTGGTCAATTTGTTGCTTGCCTTTTCACATTCATGTTGTTATTTACTGGTTCTTGGTATGTCAAGTGATTTCCTGTTAAACACAAAATGGACATTTGGAATATTACTTATATACTGTGATGCCTTATCATATTTACTCTTTTTTGTTAAGCAAACAGTCTCTCCATTGAGGGGCATGTAAAGTGTGTATGTTCAGCTTCCTTCTGGGCCCTGCTGACAACACACTAGCAAAAGTGGGATACTGATTCCTTGAAGACAGGTGGGGCAGAAGTACCACTCCCCCACCTCAGCCCCACTGACACTATTCCAGAAAAAATTGGGGCACCAACCTGCGTGGCCTAATTACCTCAATCTGGGAATGTAAAATCAGCTCCCTATCAGGCCCTGCTTTCACTAGACAGAAAGGAAATGGGTGCTAACTCCCCTGCTTTACTGCCGTTTTGTGAGGGTGGACACTCAGCTCCTCACTGGGCCCTATTGCTCTAAGGAGCAGAGGAGAGCAGAGTGCCAACTAGCACTGCCTCCCTCCACCTCTTTCTGCCTCTTTGATGTGAAGACGGGGCAAATACTCAGTTCCCCATTAGACTCTTGATATTCTCCAATAAAAGGGACCAGGGCTCCTTGGATAAATGGCTAAATTTGTGTGGATAGGGCAAGGAAATGACAAGAGAAGCCTGGAGCATCTTATAGTGCCAGAAAGTTATGGAGAGCTCAAAAAACAGAAAAATGGGGCCATATCAAGAGGATACAGGAGCCAACCTGAAAGAGTTCCCAAAGGCCAAATCTGGAACAATATTAGCAATAAAATGAATATTGCAGTGTTTGATTATAACTCCAAATACAAAGTAAATACATTTAAGTCCATACTGATACAAAAAAAACTTAATAAATAACTTGAGAAGATAGAATCTTTTTTATAAAATAATTCCAAATAATATACATAGTGCCCCTCCCAGAGGTGGGACTTAATCCCACTTTTCCCCTACCCCTACAATCCTGTAGTATAGGCTTTACTTAGTAACTAACTTTCAAATAATAAAGAATGAAAAAATATTAACTTTTCAGTGGAGATATCTGACAAACACTAATATAAAAAAGCGATAGAGGCTGATGTCATCAGTGATGTCATGTATATGTCATGGACCCCCTGATGTGATGTGATGGGAAGGGCACTTCACCTCTGTGGCATCTTTCCTTAAACTCAACATTCTGAGTCTAATCTTGAGGGGAAAAAACTCACATGACCAATTCAAGTTGGAGGACAGTCAATGGATAAAGAAGTTGTGGTATATTTATGCAATGGAATACTACTCAGCCATAAAAAGAATGAAATAATGCCAATTGCAGTAACATGGATGGGCCTGGAGATCGTTATTCTAAGTGAAGTAAGCCAGAAAGAGAAATAAAAATACCATATGATATCACCTATATGTGGAATATTTAAAAAAAATAGAATAGTTCTTTACAAAACAGAAACAGATTCACAAGACATAGTAAACAATCTTACAGTTACCAGGGAAAGGATAAATTCGGGAGTTTGAGATTTATAAATGTTAGCCACTATATATAAAAATTGATTTTAAAAAGTTTCTTCTGTACAGCACAGGGAACTATGTTCAGTATCTTGTACTAACCTTTAATGAAAAGGAATATGAAAACAAATAAATGCGTGTATATGCATGACTGGGACATCATGCTGTACACCAGAAATTCACACATTGTAAACTGACTGTACTTCAATAAAAAAGTAAAAAACAAATTGGAGGACAGTCAAGATGGGACCTTACTAGTATTCCTCAATACTATGAAGGTCATAAAAAACAAGGAAAGATGGAGAAATTGTCACAGCTTGGAGGATATGGGAGACATGAAGGCTAAATACAATGTGATATGCTGTATTGGATCTTGGGAAAGAAAGAGGACATTAACAGGGCGGTGAAACGAAAAAACGAAACTAAGCTAGTGAAATTAGAATAAATTCTGGACTGTAGTTAATAACAATATACTAATGTTGGTTTCTTAGTTTTGAATAATGTATCACAGTAATGTAAACTGGTAACATTAAAAGGAAATTGAAGTTGGGTGAAGGACATATGGGAGTTCTCTGTACTACCTTGAAACTTCTCTGTAAATTTAAAATTACTCCAAAATAAACATCTGTTTTTAAAAAATTAAGTGGTATATTCTGAACTAAGATTGGAAGACTCAATATTGTTTAGATACCAATTTTCCCCCAATTTTAGATCTGCAGAAATGTAAATTAAATTTGCCAGCTATTATTTTTTGGTAGTAATTCTCCAGTTGACTCTTAAATTTCTATGGAAATCAATCTAATTTGTATGAAAATAAAATATAACCAAAATAATCTTTAAAAAATGTATTTGTAGGTGTCACACTATTCAGTTTCAAGATTTACAATAAAGCCAAAGTATTCAAGAAGAATACAGAGTTCATCAATGGAACAGCATAGAAGAGTTTAGGTTTACTTCTATGTATATTTAACCGTATGCCCAATTGGTTTCGACAAAGGTAGCAAGGCAACCTAATGGTGAAGTCTTTACAATAGATGTTAAAGTGAGATCTGGATATTCTCAATAATATAAACCTTGTCTTCTTGGAAGATCAATCATAAACCTAAACCTTAAAGTAAAACAATAAAGCCTCAAAAAGAAAACATAGCAAATATCCTTGTGACCTTGGGGTAGGCAAATGTTTCTTAGTACATAAAAGCACCAAATATAAGATAAAATATTGATTTTAAATGTTCATTAAATTAAATTCTGTGCTCATCAGAAGATATCGTTAGGAAATAAATGGTTAGACCAAGTATTAGGATAAAATATTTTGAGTGTACACAGAATACATACAGCATTCTTGCAACTCAAATAAAAAGATCAACACCTCAATAAAAATTTGCAACATATTTGCACTGTTATTAAACAAATAGTCAGCAATCACTTTAAAAGATGCTCAGAACCATCAATTATCACAGAAATGCATATTATAGCCATAATTAGATACTACTGCATGTGCATTAGAAAACCTAAAATTAAACAGACTGACAATGACCAAGTGTCAGTGAGAATATGAAGCAACTGGAACTCTTGTGCATTGCTGGTAAAAGTTTAAGTGGTACAATTATGTTAGAATATTATTTGGCAGCTTCTCGTAATGTTAAATATTCACCCACTTTATGACTCAGCAATTCAAATGCCAGCTATACTTACCCAAGAGAAATCAGTAACAATTAAAAATGAGTATAGAAGATAGAATTCAAATTACAAATAGTGACAGTTACCCACAATATCCAAATATATTTCAGAGTACAACTGTACTTTAAAGCATCCCAGATAAATTTTTCTTGATTTGACAATATTTTGCAAGGCTTCTCACTCAAACGTAGACAAAATGAGATATAACGCTGTACAATCACTTAGTAACTATGATTACTTAATAAGTATGATCAAAGGAGAGAGTCAAAACGCACATAAAGAAAACATTTTCTCAAAGAGTAAAGGGGAAGAGAGAGGAAATGGACAGAATGTTGGCTGAGATTATCTCAACAGTTACCTCTATTTCCTGGGTTTGTTTTTCCAATTTGCCTCCTGATATGTACAGTAAGGCTTTCAGAAAAAAGTACCATTTAATTGCAGAATCATGTCAAAAATGTTTGAACAGGGTGATTAGTGTACAATAATATTCCCCAAGGTTATAGATTTTTCTTATAAGCAAAATCTTTTGGAATTTCACAGCTAAGTCTCTTGGAAGTTTCAGGGCTCGACCCATTAAGTTAAAATTTGTTCTGTCAATGGTGAATTCACCGTAACCACTTTAGTTGAAAAGGCTTTGGCAGGCATAAATAATGTAAAGGGAATGAAAGGGGAAGATAACAGAAATGAACATGAATGTCCACATGTTTTGACTAGAAAACCCAATTTCACACGAGAATGCCAATCACTGCATGCATTTTTCTATTTTTAATGTTTAATATTCAAAACAGATGCCTCAATTCCTTAAGCCTAATCCAAGTGAATTTTATTCTGTCATTTGTTTTTGTGTGTGTGATTATGACTATGGGGAACCATTATATCATCTAACTGTGCACATTTCACTATATGATGGGCCAAATAACCTTTCTCTAACTCTTTCATCAACAACCATTCAGTGAACCACTGAGCAGCCAGACAACATCATGCCTACAGTAAAAATGAAGGGAAATTCACAGTCCCTGACCAGCCAACCACCACTTGATTCATGAGATTCTATTCCCTAGCCTCTATAATAACCCTATCTGGTTCTCATCTGGTTCTCATTCTGATTCAAATAGCTTTGAACCTCTTTTTGTTTCCCCTCCATTTGACTCTACTTTCATTTAGTATGAAATTATATGATGATAAACAGAAATTTACCTTTTGTAAGTCTATTGTATGTCACTGGGAATTGTGGAAGTATATTAGTAGACCGGTACCACCACTGAAATTATTCATAGTTAGAGATCAAGCCTCGGTTTGTCTCTGAAGATTAATGTTTCTCACACAGGTATCATCATAATGACTCTGTAGGAAAGTAAAAAATTGCAAACTCTGGTTCAGAAATTATAAAAACAGGATTTACTCTCCAAACCTGTTAATAGCCTTTTAGAAAATTCATTCCATGGAAAGATTTCTGGTATAGAAATGAAAGACTCTGACTCTAGCTAACTCTAGGATCTCATGAATTTTCATTTTAGTTACAAATTAACACCTGCTGGCAAAAAGTACTAATTATTTAGCAAATTGCAAATTAGTGCTTGCAACTGCAACAGGGATGCTAATTTTCAGTTGCTAAACGCTATTAAAAAAGGTTTTTGTAAATCAAGTCCTTTAACATTAATATCATCATATTTTCACCATTTTTTAATTGAAGCTTGTTACCTTAATTCTGAATTTCTACATAAACCCCAAACTGAAATACAAAAAGGAAAATAAAATTATCGATGGAAGGTCTGTTGCATGTGTATGTAATTGTACACATTTGTGCGTGTGTGTGTGTGTCCATACATGTATGAGAAGGTTGTATATGGGGATATGGTTAGAGGTGTGTGTGTGCAAAGGAAATATATTTAGACTTCACAATGGTTTCATAACCTGTTTTATTCAAAGTCATAATTAATTTATCACTGGGGGTGTGTGAGATGATTTCACAGAATCACTTTCCTTGTTTTGAACTTCCTGTGAGAGTCACCAGCTGCAAAGGTACTGCTTAAGCTGAAGGGAGGTGGGGCAGGGACGATCTTATCAGGATCTCCTAGAAAGAGGGAGATCTTTATAACGTCTGTCCCCTCCTAACTAGAGACTCTGATTAGGCAAGTATTTGCTGCAAAATACCCCAACATATTCCTAAGTGTCCACTATAAGATAGTGAATCAAAGGTCAAATACTCAATCTTATATTATATATACTATTTTTGATATGATTGTTAAGTGAGGAAACTGAAGCTCATGAAAGTTGAGTAACTTATTCACCATTACTTGTCAGGTAAGTGGCAGAGAAAAGGTTTAAAACCTGGTCTGTCTGGTCAAAATCCCATTGATTTGTATGCTACTGCATTTTTTCCCCAAATATGTTTATTTGAGGTATTACTAGTTAAAGTGAGAAATCTCAAAAGATTTTCTTTATTAAATAGAGAACACTGTTTAAATGGATTGAATAAAGAAACAACAAGAATATGCTTATGTGGTAGCTCCACTTGTACACATTTTCATGAATTTTCTTGGGTAATTTGCATTGGGAAGTCATATATCCATTTTCCTGAATTTTAGCACTATGTAAATTACAGGAAAATCCCTCTTATTACAATGTCATATTTAGAATTTAAATTGATAATATATATTATATGATGCCCACTATAAATAGATGTGAAGAATTCCTGGTAAATATCTGTGTGCAAACCATTTCCACATCATCCACTAACCAAATTTTGGACTGTATGCTCCTTTGAAATTCATACTTCCTAATTCTCTCCTCCCCTCGCTGGTACCCCAAACAATATGTTGACTTTGGTCCTCTCCATGAAACTGCCTCTTTCGTTTGCCAGAGACCTACTTCCTATGCCCTTTTGTCCTTCAATATACTTCCTGTGGGTTCATTTCTGTATTCAGTTGTGTAAGACAAAGTTCTTTGGTCATCCTTGGAATCTAAGATTCCTGTCTTTGCTGTCCTTTGACCTTCACAAGATCAGCCACTTCTCTGAAACTTCTCTGATCTATTTATTTATAGCAAATATTTACTGAGGGCCTATACCATGCACGGCACTGGTGATAAAGCAGAGGTATACACAGGACAGCAGGATTCTTGAAACTGTTATCTATCAGCATTGTTTAATTCTATGTGTCCCCTGCCAGACTGTAAGCTTTAGGAGACCTGGGAGTCTGTCTCCCCTACGCCGCCATCCTCTGCCTCAGTACTTCTCACCCACCTGCTTTGGCAGCTAGAATTGTAAACAGTCTTTTTTCCTCTGGCTTGTCTCTACCTGTTTGCGGGTTAGCGCCAGATTTGCTTACAGTTTTGTCAATTTACAGCTTTTCCAAATCTGTGCCTAGTAAGATTATGTTAAGATGGTGTTGATAAAGACTCATACCTGCCTGAAGTGGGCTCTCATCTGAAATGATCATGAAACTTTATTCATTGCAATTTATTTTGACCATGAAACTTTACTCATTGCGATGCATTCATTCCTTCATCAAATATTGTTGAGTGCCCATCATATGCCAAGCGCTGTCCCGGAAACTGATGCAATTCCAATTTCAAGCTCACCATATCCTCTCCCTTAGACATGGAACAGTACATGGACATAAAGGAGATTGTAAACAATGGTGCAAATGAGACTATTTCCTTCTCGGCAGCACAATACCATAAATTACCTCATGATATCTTGCTTCCTTTTATTATTGGCATTGAAATCATTTCATATTCAAAACTCAGCAGATCATGTGCTGCAAAGCCCAGATGTTTATGACTTTATTAACTGAAATTCACTTCTGTTATAATTCATTGACACAGACACGTAGCCAGTGCCAGTGCACATATGCAGACAAAAAACACACTGACAGTGTGAATGAGAGATTATTCTCTAACTATTACTGCTCTAAATATTAGCACTTGAATTTAGGTTATTTTCATCTGCACTTGTTCTTGTATGATTATGTACTTTATACAGATATATGTTAGCAATATGAATGAATTATCTCTACATGCCTGGCTTATAGCATATATCATGTGGTAAACTTCATTTTCTCTAATTTAAAAAAAGAGATTGTGAATCCTTTCTGAGGTATACCATGGGAATACTGTTGTAGATACGTGCAAATTAGTTCAAAGCGTTACATAAAGGCTTATTTATCCTACCAACTTTCCCCAAATCAAACTTAAACACCCTTCAGAAGAGAGGAGAGCATTAGAAAATTGAAGGAAAATTTACTCAAAGCTTTCACAGCGCATTACACATGATAGAGTCTCATTAAAAAATTGTCAATTTGATGAAATGAGAGGCAACTCAACCTAACCAATGATGTGGGATCATGTATCATTATGTAGTACATATGTAATTAAGATTACGTTTGATTTTTTTCCCTTCAGTTGAAGAGACAAGTTAGAAAGTCAGGTTTTTTGTTTTGTTGTTTTTGTTTTTGACAGAAAGTCTAAATGTAGTCATAAATTTACATAACATTTAACAAAGGGCTTCAGATGAAGACCAATCAAATCTCAGCACATTTGAAGAGACTGGATTATAGCTGAGAATAAATCTGTACTTGGAAATAGGGAATGCTCATCTCATTCCTGGGAATTATGCAGGAAGTTACAATTACCTCTAATCAATGAGAAATTCTTAACAACCCCATGTATATTCAATTTCTGCATTCAGATATTTCCAACTGGACATATATTTGATATCCTTTTTTACTTTAGTGGATTTTATCCATTGATTAGTTTGCTGTCAGAAAACATAATTTTCTATGAAGATAAAATATCTTTGTTTTGAAAAATATTTTAGTCCCTTTTAATGCAATATGCCATTGACTTGATCCTCAAATATTTTTACTAATGAACACCAGTTCTGCTTCTTGCCTGAACTCCATAATTTCAGTGATTTGTTTACTCAATGATTCATTTTGCATCCACTTCTGAATCAGATATTTAAGGAGATCTTACTGTGTGCTAAGCCCTGACTTAGGCATTTATACATGTAATCTTCCATGTACCAACCCATCTCACAAAATACTTGATTGAGTTTGATTCCCCAGTGTCCTACAAAAGGGTCATGTTAATGTGACATTTCCAGGCATCTCCTTACTGTTTATTTTTCTATCCTACTGTCTTAATCATGGAGACAACCTTATCTACCAGATAAAACTCTCCTGATTTTCTTCTTAACTGACTGTTGTGGACAAAATCAAGGATGATCCCCAGTTGTCACTGCCTTTGGCAGTCAAGCCCTTTTGTGATATACTCTTTCTGAGTGTGGGTGAGACCTGTGACTTGATTCTGACCAAAGGAATATAGTAAAAGTGATGTTAGTCCAGTTCTGAGATTACACTATATAGGAAAGTGGCATCTGTCTAGTTACAAGATTGCCTCACTTGCTAGCTTTGATGGGGCAAGTGGCTATGCTGGGCAGTCCCATATTTGAAGAAATTGTTTGACTTCCAGCTAACAGCCATCAAGAAAATGAGGCCCTCAGTCCAAAAGTATTTACAGGAAGCTGAATTTCACCAACATCCACATGAGCTTAGGGATAAATTCTTCCCCAATTGAGCTTCAAATACGACCACAGTCCCAGCCAACACCTGGATTTCAGCCTTGTGAAACCCTGAGGGAGATGACCTAGCTAAGCTGTACCCAGACTCGTGACTCAGAAACAGCGAGACAAAAAAATGTGTGCTATTTAAGCCACAAAGTTTGTGGTAATATTGTCACACAATAGATAACTAACACCAGTGTTTCCATTTTAGTGCTCTTCATTGGTTCTCCTTTTCTTCATCCTTTGTTTAAATATACATGTCCCAAAGTTATACACCTCATCGATATAGTTTCCTCTTCCTAATTTCTATGGGTGCTATTCATGTAAAGCCATCATTTCTTGCTTTTACCTAATAGATTCCAATTGGATTCCATAACAGTATATCTCCATTTTTGTCCAACCTCTACCCTGTTTTCAGAACTGTTACTTCAAAGATAGGATTATGTCATTTCCCATTTTTAAAAAAGCATTTGACCAAAAATAAAATTGACCAATGTCTCACACATTTAACTCACAATGGATTAAACATAAAACTATAAAACTTTGGGGGAAAAACAGCATAGAAGAAAATCCTTGGGATTTAACACATAACAAAGAATTCATAGGCTTGATATAAAAAATCGATAAAAGGAAAAATTTAAAAACTTTACCTCATAAAATATTTTTTCAGCAATTTTTTAAATCAAATTTTGCTCCAAAAGCACATTTGAAGAGGATTAAAATACAAGCCATAAACTGAAAGAAAATATTTGCAAACTACATATTCAACAAAGTACTCATATATACAATATATAAAGAACTCTCAAAACTCAACAGAAAAAAATTAGAAAATTTGAAAATGACATGAACATTTTACCAAAGAAGATACACAGATGTCGACGAAGCACATGAACAGTTCATCAACATTATTAGCTGACAGGGAATTGCACATTAAAATAACAATGACATATCAGGACACACTTACCATAACAGCTTGAAAAAAAAAATAGTGACAACATCAAAAGGGAAGATGTGGAGAAACCTGAGTCATTCGTACATTGCTTGTGGGAATATAAAACAGTACAGCCACTCTGGAAAGCAGTCTGGCAATTTTTAAAATAACCATGCAGTACAATACAACCCAGCAACTGCACTCTTGGGCATTTATACCAGAAAAATGAAAACATGTTCACCCAAAAACGTGTACAGGTAGCACCTTTATTTGTAATAGCCAAAAACTGGAATCATTCCAGATGTCCTTCAACAAATGACTGGTTAAACAAACTGTAGTACATCCATGCCATGGAATACTACTCAGCAGTGCAAAAGACTAAACTGCTGCTAATATACAACCACCTGGATGAGTGATCAGGTGAGTTATGCTGAGTGAATAAAAAAACAGTCCCAAAAGGCTACAAATTAGATGACAGAAGACAGATTGGTAGATGGGATTATGAATTAATTAGGGGTTAGGGATTAGGTTTAGGGATGGGAGTGGAGGGGGTGGTGTTCATGGTTATTAAAGGGCAACAAGAGGGATCCTTGTGATGCTGGAACTACTCTGTGTTTTGAATGTAGTAGTGGATATGTGAACCTACCAGGTAATGATAAAATTGCAGAGAACTTCACACACACACACACAAGTACAAATAAAACAAAATTTGAATAAGATCTGTATTAATATCAATTTCCTGGTTGTTTTACTATAGTTTTGCAAAATGTTACCACTTGGGGAAACTAAGCAAAGTATACAGGGATCTCTCTGTCTTATTTCTTACAACTGCAGGTGGATCTACAATTATTTCAATAAAAAGTTTATTTTTAAAAAACACTTTAGTGGTGCGTCATGCTCTTAAGGCTGAGAATAGTGGAAGCAGTGTTCTTGCTGCAGACATATGCACATGAGTGATACAAAATTCCACAAGATATCCTGCACTGAATAACCTGTACTGAAGTTTCATTGCATCGTGGACACAGGACATGCTATGGTATTGCAGATGCAGACAGATCACACAGAAGAGGGAAAGCTATACTGTACTCAACAATAATGGTGGTTGACCTCAGTAATCTATAACGGGCATCTTTGTTTTTTCCTTCTTAATTTGATTTTTAGAAAATAATTTTTGGTTTACATTAAATTTACTTGGAATTTAATCCTTTTTAATCTACAAATGTTTTCAAAACTGAAAATAAAATTCTTCATAAATTAGAAAGGACTTGTTAATGAATAGCAGCAAAAGGAAACAAACCAGAAGTGCCTCAGAGTCTTGGTAAGTCCCTCACTGTTAACAATGTTTGCATTTGCTGCCTTTGGTCTCAGCTTCCTTGTTCCCAGCTGGAAAGTTCCTCTGCACTATCATGGAGATGAACAGGGTTTGTCTGATCAGATTTTGCTCTAAAATCCCATGACAGTTGTGTAGGCTTTGGAACAAATCTACAAAGAAGAAATACACACTATAGGCTTACTGTACATGACAGTGAAATCATCAGATCCATTTCATATGATTGGCCTTTAATCAAACTCAAAGCAAAGTTGGAAGATAATCATTCTTGGGAGCTTACAGAGGGCCATATTTGCACACAGGCACTCTCAAAGGACTGGTGTAACTATTTTGATCCCTGCTCTTTTTAACCATCATGCTGTAAGGCTTTGTAGAACAGAAAACAATGTTTTCCCTTTGAAGATAATGACAAAGTTTGAGCTGACTGCTTCTAGTTTACCTATTAAATTCTTTAATATATACCTGTAGACATAGAGTTAAACTAGTAACAATCTACATGCCCTGAACAAGGCTGTGGTTAGAAACCTTTCCTTGCTTCAACATGCCTATGGGTCCCTTTATCTATATTTTCCTCTCTCTTCCAATATCAAGAACTATGAATAGCTAGCAAGTCTTCTCTCCCTATGACCCTCAACCAAAATAGTGTACAATGAAATGTAATGATGATGATGATAACTGTAATTTCTTTACTACGTCTCAAGCTATAGGCTCATTAAAGAAATAATTATATCAATCATTTATTTCAATTGTGAAATAATTCAACTGAGAATGAAATTAGAGGTTTTGTGAGAGTGCAAAGTAGAGGGAGCTAATCTAGTCTGAGGTCACAGAAGGCCTTTCCTTAAAAGTGATATTTAACTGAGAACTAAAGGATGAGTAGTTAAGCAAACATGGGTGGAAAAAGAGTGAGTAAAACATTCCGGGTGGAACAAAAATCATCTCTAAAGGTGAGGAAGTCAGAAAGCAGCATTGAACATTTAATGAAGTTAAAGAGTGTAGAGACAAAGGGGAAAAGCAGCAAGAGAAGACCCTGAAGATGCAAGGATGGCCCGAGTGATGCAGAGAACAGGTCAATGTAAAACTTGTGATTTTTTAACAAAATGGAATGAAATAAATTGCACGTATGCTTTGAGACTAGATTATAAAGAGGGTATAAGTATGGATAAACAAAGAATAGATAGGAGGCTACTGAAAACACGTGAGTCGGAAATGATGGTGGCTTGAATCAGGGTGGTAGCAGATTGTACAGGGTGGTCAGATTCTAGCTGTTATAAAGGTAAAATAGACAAGACTTGATGGAGAATACGTGGGAATGGGGGAGGGGTATGGATCAAGGACTGCCTTTAGGTGGCTGATTTATGTAGCTAGATTGATGGTGGTCACATTTGCTGAAGTTGATATGTTTGGTGGAAAGACTGGGTTCAATTTTAGACATATTTAGGTTCAAATGTCTGTTAGATATCCAAATGAAAACATGTGATAAGCATTGTAAAAAAAAATTAATAAATGGAAACCACAATTAAATAGCACAGGGATTCCTTCATTGTCTTGGCTATTATAAACAGTGCAGCTATGAACACTAGGGTGCGTGTATACTTTCAAATTAGAGTTTCCTCTGGATATATGCCCAGGTGTGGGGTTGATGGATCATAGAATAAGTCTAGTTTCAGTTTTTAAGGAATCTCCATACTGTTTTCCATAATGGCTGAAACCAACCTACGTTCCCACCAACAGTGTAGGAAGGTTCCCTTTTTTCCACACCCTCTCCAGCATTTATCATTTGTCGACTTTTGAATGATGGCCATTCTGACTGGTGTGAGGTGATACCTCATTGTAGCTTTGATTTGCATTTCTCTGATAATTAGTGATATTGAGCATCTTTTCATGTGCCTATTGGTCATCTGTATGTCTTCCTTGGAGAATTGTTTGTTTAGGTCTTCTGCTCGTTTTTTGACTGGGTTGTTTTTGTTTGTTGTTGGCTTGTTTGTTTTGTTATTGAGCTGTATGAGCTATTTGTATATTCTGGAAATTAAGTCCTTGTCAGTTGCATTGTTTGCAAATATTTTCTCCCATTCCATAGGTTGTCTTTTTTCATTTTATTTATTGTTTCCTTTGCTGTGCAAAAGTTATTAAGTTTTATTAGGTCTCATTTGTTTATTTTTTATTTTATTACTATTGTCTTGGTACACTGACCTAGGAGAACATTGCTAAGATTTATAACAGAATGTTTTGCCTATGTTCTCTTCTAGGTGTGTTATGGTGTCCTGTCTTATGTTTAAGTCTTTAAGCCATTTTGAGTTTATTTTTGTGTATGGTGTGAGGAAGGGTTCTAACTTCATTGATTTACATGTGGCTGTCCAGCTTTCCAAACACCACTCATTGAACAGACTGTCTTTCCTCCATTGTATATCATTGCTTTCTTTGTTGAAGATTAATTGACTGTAGGTGTGTGGGATTATTTACAACAACCATGACATGGAAGCAACCTAAATGTCCATCAACAGATGTCTGGATAAAGAAGTTGTGGTATATATATAAGATGGAATACTACTCAGTCATAAAAAAGAATAAAATAATGCCATTTGCAGCAACATGGATGAAACTGGAGATTGTCATACTAAGTGAAGTAATCCAGAAAGGGAAAGAAAAATACCACATATAGTGGAATCTAAGGGGAAAAAAAAGGGCACAAATGAACCTATTTACAAAACAGAGACAGACTCATAGACATAGAAAACAAACTTATGGTTACCCAGGAAAAGGGGTTAGGGAGGGATAAATTAGGAGTTCAGGATTTGTAGATACTAACTACTATATACAAAAGATACATAGTAACAACAAGGTAATATAACAACAAGGTCCTACTGTATAGCAGAGGGAACAATATTCAATATCTTGTGATGGCCTATAACAAAAAAGAATACGAAAAGGAATATATATGTACACCAAAAATTAACACAAGATTGTAAATTGACTATACTTCAATTAAAAAAAAAAAATAGAGTAGTGAGGCCAGAAGGGGGAGCTCTCACACCCTGTGACAATAGCCAAGCCCAAAAAGAAAAAAGATTCGTATTCTTTCCTAACAAGGATTCTGCCAATGAAAAGCCATGAGCTCTTTGTTTACTACAGCAGCATCACCACCCTCCTCACGTCTTTTCCCTCTCTTTTTTTTTTCCATTTTTTTTTTTTATAAACGGTTCTCCTTTCCTTGCAGTGCAGGGACTTGCACTTGGCTTGCTATTGTTGCAGACCCCAAATTGCAATTGTCTGCTGATCTTGAATAAACCAATATTTGCTGGAGAAATACCTGGCAGTCTCTTGGTTTCAGGTCAACAGCATCTAAATATGGATCTTGAACTCAGAGAAGAGGTCTGACCTAGAAATATTTATCTGAAGATGTTTTTTGAAGAGTGAGACTCCTAGGTGAGATCACCTTGGAAGAGAGTGGAGTGAGAAGAGGGCCTAGAACAGAGCGCCAAGGAACTCTCACATTTAAATGTCAGGGAGTGAAGGATGATCCTATAAATCAGAATAGCAAAAAGAAAGAAAAGAACCTAGAAAAGTAAAAAGAAAATAAAAAATGTGTGGAGGTCATATATGCCAAGCGTATCAATAGTGAAACTTTACCACAATTTACTGAAAGGTTAATTAAAATGAGGCCTGAAAAATATGAACTGGATTTACATACAGTATTTTTTGTTTTTAACACATAATACAACTACTACCACTACTACTTCTGCTTATAACAAAAATCAATATATCTTGAGTACTTTGTTCATCTTTTCTCATTTATGCCTCACAACAACTCTACCGTTATACCCACTTTACAGAAAAATAAACTGGGTCACAGACAGGTTAGGTAATTTGCCAAGGCCATGTTGTTAAGTAAATGGTAAAGTTGGGAGAGGAACCCAGGTATGGCTTAATTCAACATTTATCAACTTAAACTTTATACTGTAACATTTTTTTCCAAGGAAGGAAAACAGAGCAAAATAAGAGCCATGGTAAACAGAGGTGCAGCTAAAAGAGGGATGAACCAGAGACTGCAGAAAGAAGATGTAGATGCAGGAAACAATGGGAAGAAGAAGGGGAATCTTTCTCTGTAGAATAGTCTACTATCCACATACCTTTCACTTGTATCCAGGGTGCAGATGAGAATGGCTCCTTGAGACATGAATCTTTAAGGAAGAAAATTCAGTACTGGGTTCCTGTTATGTTTCCTAGTGAGGGGGCCTAGCAACATGTAGGAGGTCTCTTTTCATAGGGACCAATGTGATGCTTGATATGGCATCTCAGATTCCTTTAATGTCCTCTCAGCCTCAACTCTGATTCAAGTAATAATTCCCCAATGAAGACATACAAATGGCCAGTAGGCACAAGAAAAAATGCTCAGTGTCACTAATTGTCAGAGAAATGCAAATCAAAACTACAATGAGGTACCACCTCACACCAGTCAGAATGACCATCATTCAAAAGTCCACAAACGGTAAATGCTGGAGAGGGTGTAGAGAAAAGGTAATCCCCCTACCCTGTTGGTGGGAATGCAGTTTGGTGCAGCCACTGTGGGAAACAGTGTGGAGATTCCTCAAAAGACTAAAAATAGACTAATATATGATGTAGCAATCCGACTCCTGGGCATATATCCAGAGGAAACTCTAATTCAAAAAGATACATGCACCCCAATATTCATAGCAGCACTATTTACAACAGCCAAGACATGGAAACAGCCTAAATGTCCATTGACAGAGGACTGGATAAAGAAGCTGTGGTATATTTATACAATGGAATACTACTCAGCCATAAAAAATAATAAAATAATGCCATTTGCAGCAACACAGATAGACCTGGGGTTGTCATTCTAAGTGAAGTAAGCCAGAAAGAGAAAGAAAAATACCATATGATGTCACTTATATGTGGAATCTAAAAAAAAAAAAAGACAAACTTACTTACAAAACAGAGACAGATTCACAGACATAGAAAACAAACTTATGGTTACCAGTGGGGGAAGAGGGTGGAAAGGGATAAATAGGGAGTTTGAGATTTGCAGATACTAACTACTATATATAAAATAGTTCATCTAACAAGTTTATACTGTATAGCACAGGGAACCATATTCAATATCTTGAACTAACTTGTGGTTAAAAAAATATGAAAATGAATATATGTATGTTCCTATATGACTGAAGTACTGTGCTATATACTAGAAATTGACACATTGTAAACTAACTATACTTCAATAAAAATACATTTTAAAAAACACATTAAAAATAAAAAGTAGGAGTTGCTGTGGAAATTTCATGAGGACTTCAACTCACTTCATCTTGACACTTCATCAAGCACGCAATGAATCTTTTGTTTCCTGCCCTGGGCCTTCTCTGAGGCCATGAGCTGAGACAGTGGTTAGAGCTTACTGATCATGTATGAATGTGAACCCCAGAAATTCAGGAACCTCTGCCTAAGTGCTTCTCCCTGTCAATCCCAGGACAGACAATTCTGAGGAGCAGCTTTATATTTTTCTCTGGATGCCCTGATGATCTAATGACTTTAGTTTTCTCTTGAGTTTTGACAGTGTTTTCCTTGGTCCTCACTTTTTCAAGATAAGTTTGGCTCGAAAAGTCTGATAAGAATCTGATTTTCCCTCTCTCTTAAGGGACTTGATGTTTTTGCCTAGATGCCCAAGAAGTTATCTCTATTTTTCTCCTTTAAAATTCAGCAGTTTTACTGCACAAACCTTTTTGTTTATTGTTCCAGGTTACTTTTCCCAGGTCAGTGGCGTATTCTTCCCAATATAGTATCGATATTTTTATTTCATAAAAGTTTTATTGGATTATATTTTTTATAATTTATTTTTTTAATTGCTATATTTTTTTCTTCAGGAATCCTATTACGTGACTATCGTCAACAGCAGCGTTTCATGTCACATGGCAATAGCGAAACTAATTTAAAAAATTCAAGAAAAGAAATATGAGGCAAGAATTTTATATTAAGCCAAGAGGAAACAGAAGAAGAGAGGGGCTCCCTTGCTAAGAATAGCTAGGAATATATAAGACTAGGCAAATCCTAAACTTCCTTGGAAAATCTACAGGGTCTGTTTGAGAACAGCAGCTGAAAACTGGAGGAGATTTTTTTGCACAATCCATCTTGTGGGTGGATGCAAGGAGCCTGCTGTAAGGCCTGAAAAAAATATAACAGTCTGGGTCCTATGAACTCTCAGAACAAATCAGCTAAACTTTCCCTTAAATTCTTTTATCTTCTTCTTCATTTATTTTTTAAGTTTACCCTTTTCACATTTTATTTCTCTTAAGAAGCATCATCTTATGTTTATTTGCTCTTGTAATCCTAATATAATCTATTTTTGAAATGATTTTTGCTTATAATTATTTTCTGGGTATAACCACATCATCCTAGTTTATCTAATTCAAATTTACATTGTTCTTTCATATTTTATGTTATTTTGTTAATCCTTTTTAACCTGTTTTGAAATACCAGATAACACATTTTATTTGTTTTGTGGCTATGTCTTTCTATAAATGCTTTCATTGTCTATAGTGATATTATTCTGCACCTTATCCTATTTTCAAAATTACTCATTGGTATAGGATTCTCTCATGATAAGTTTTGATTATATTTATGTGAAATTCATTTTCCTAAACTTTTAGGAGGCTGGGGTAGGTTGGAATAGATTTTCTTGCTTCATGGCTATGAAGTTCCTTTTCTTCAATTTTTGCAAAGGATTCAAACTAAATGACCATATTTTTTCAGTAGTCTCTTTGCTCTTTCTCCATTGTTGTATCAACTGTCTCTTTCCTTTGCCCCTGATGCCCCTGTTTTTCTGAATTGGGACTCTGCTACCAAGGATTGCTCTTCAGTGTAGGGCTTTTTACTGACTGATAAATTATGAACATATTTTTAAATTAGAGCTAACAAGATTTGCTAATCACTAGGTATGGGGCATGAAAAAAAGAGAGGCTCAATGATGACTCCAAGGTATTTATTTGGCCTGAGCAGTAGAAGGATGGCGTTTCCTTTAACGGGTATAAAGGACACAGATTGAAGAGCAGATTGAAGTGCAGGAGGGATGGGGATTGAGAGTTCAAGTTTAGGCATGTTGATTTTAAGCAATATGTTAGACATAAAAGTGGACATATCAAGTAGGCAATTGGGTCTGGGATTCAGGGAAGATGTCAAGACTGAAGATATATATTTGGGCACTGTCAATAAATACATGGCTTTAAAACCATGACAGTGAATGACACTTACAAGGGAGTAAGTGGAATTTATACTATGCAAGTGGATAGTAAATGTAAATGTGAATCTCCAAACAAAGGAGACTAAGAAAGAAGGGCTAGTGAAACAAGGGAAAACTGAAAGTGTGGTACCTTAGAAGTTAAAGGGAAGAAAGTATTTACAGGATGAGGAAGCGATCAACTGTGACAAAGGCTGCTCAAATCTACATCAAATAAGTGGGACCTACGGGCTAAATTATGCTCACTTCATGCCAGCTTTCTCATTAGTCTATCCCTGTCAATAGAGAAACTGATTGAGTCCCTGGATTGGGAAAGTATCTGTTTCAGTCTCAGAACTAGTTAGAGGAAGGCCTGCTATTAACACTCAAGTCATCTTACACCCAAATCTAGCGTTTTTGTTGCTTTTCACTAACAATCAGCATTAAATCATCAAGGTTTCCTTTCTGAGAAGTCTTGAATTATATTAATGAGTTGATAGTTCCAAAACTTTAAAATCCTTTCTGAATATTAAGCATTAGGTTTAACTCAGTTCATTTAAGTCTAGGGAAGGCTGTCATAAAAAGCCTTCCTTAAGAACTCAAATAGAGGGATCCTAGATCATCTGAAATCTCACACTACCAGACACCTGGAAGACCAGTGTGCAGTGAATTACAATAATCAATTCCAAAAATAAGGAGAAAAAGCACTAATTAACCACATCACATCTTTTTTGAGCAGGGGTTGTCATTTGGTAATACTGGGAAGATGCTGAAAGCATGTCTTAGTGTCAGCTCTAAGATAGTTATCAACCTACAGATACAAAGAGGATAGTGCTCCAACATGGAGTTTGAAATTCAAAGATGGAAGAAAGAGTTAGTGAGAACAATTCCCTCTAATGAAATCCTTCCCAGCGCTGCAAGGATTAATCAATAATGTTTCACAGAGAGAAATACTTGAAAACCTCCTAAGGCCCATTTGGAACACTTTGCTCTTCTGTCAATGTAATTAGCTTTCTCAGCTGCATGCGAATTTACCTGTGTAGAGCCACATATTTATTTACCTGGGTTATTTTACACAATTCATATACCACTCTGAGCTTCAAGATACTTGTTTTCAATTTGGAAAAAAAAGGTTACAATGCAAAAAGTACAGAGACTACTATAGCAAACACCTATTTACCCATGGCCTAGAATGTGATACATATTATTTTGCTATACTCATGTCATATTTTTTTTAAATATAAGCAACTAAACTTTTCTGATACTTTCTGTCTCTAGAATTTCCTCCTCAATCTTATTCTCCTGCTTTAGCCCCTCCCCAGAGGAAACCATGAATTTTGTGTTTATCTTACCAATCCACATTTTATAAATATATACTTATTTCCATAAGTACTATATATTGCTGTTATATGTTTTTAAATTACATAAATGGTATCCATACTAGGTGTATCTCCCTATAAATTACTTCACTCCACATTATACTGTGGAAATTTATCCTGTTGAGGCATAGAAATCTAGTTCACTATTTTTAACTGCTACATGGTATCATACTTCATGAATATACCAAACTTTATTTTGGTATTTTTCTATTGATAGACATTTATTTCCAATCTTTATCACAAACTGTGCTGCACTGACTTCATGTATGTCTCTTTGCACTCAAATAGGGGAGTTTCCCTAGGAATTATATCTAGAAGTAGAATTGTTGAGGTTCAGTGTATGCATATCTTCAGATTTTCTAGCTATTTCTGAATTGCATTCTGCAAAATAGTTGGCCTAATTTACACACTCATCAGAAGTATCTACCTGTTATTGCCAGATTTTATAATTTTCCCCAGTCTGAAGAGTTTGAAATGGTATTTCACTAATGTTTTTATTTACATCCCCCTGATTACTATAGAGGTGTAGCATTTTTTCATATATTTACTTGTCATTCAATTTTCTCTAGTGTGAATTACTTATTTGTATGCATTGTCTATTTTTCACCTGGATTATTCACATGCTCTTTATCCACTTGTAGAATGTCTTCATATATTTTGGGTTCTACTCCTTTCTACATTGTTTATGTTGGAAATATCTTCTCCTAAGCTGTCCTTCGTCTTTTAAACTTTTATGATATCTTTTTTTTTTTTTTCTGTCACAGGAATGTTTTAAATCTTGATGTCATCATTTTCATTTTCTTTGTATATATGTATTTTTATTGACGCATAGTCAGTTTACAGTGTGTCAATTTCTGGTGTACAGCACAATGCTTCAGTCATACATGAACATACATATTTTTGTTTTCATATTGTTTTTCACTTAAGTTACAAGATATCAAATAGTTCCCATCATTTTCATTTTAAATAAATTTTTTAAAAGAAATCTTTTAAAAGAAGTCCTCTTTCCCACAAGATCATGAAAACATTTTCTTACACACATTTTATACCTGTTTAAAGTTTTTTGGTTCACAATTAGGTTTTTAATCCATTTGGAATTTATTGTTGTGTATGGTGTGAAGTAAGGATCTAATTTTAGCATTTATGTTTTTCAATTATCTAGCAACTAATCACTCTGATTTTCAGTTTTCTAATATGTAAAATGGGGATGAAAATGCCTAAGAAAATACTTGTAAAGATCATGCAAGATACATAAATCCATTTTCTAAACTAAAGTGCTATCAATATTAAAGTATCACCTGTCAATCATCAATATCATAAGGCAAGATGCAAGGAATCAATATCTGAAACATTCTCCTCTACAATAATAACGGAGAGGAAAAAAAAACTGACAACCCCAAGACCTCCAAGATTAAGGTTGCTAGATTTAGCAAATAAAAATACAGGATGCACAAATCTGAATTTCAGATAAACAAGTGATTTTTTAATATATTTCCCCTATAATATATGGAATTCTATACAATAAAACTTTTGTTTACATCAAATTTAAATTTACTATGTGTGTTAGAGGTCATGGAGAGGATCCTGGAGCTGGATCCAGGCAATCATAGGCTCTTCACCCCCTGACCCTAGAATGTACATTCCACCCACTGTCCCCACACCAGGAATTACTTCAAGGATGTAGCCCTGAAAGAGTAAGGTGTTATCGAGACCATCTGCAGTGTACACGTGACTGCGCCCTGTTAAGGCCTCTGTATATTCTCTTAAGATTCTGGTGGACACATGCTGAGACCTACTTGTCTTGCAGGCACCCAAGACAAGCCTGTAAGTTCCCTTGCTTATTAATACTGCCAACTACCGATATGGAGTAGTCTGCCTCTTTCTTCAATCATTCTTTGCCCTCTCTGTATGCGGTTCAGTTTTGAATTTCACCCAGGGAACTCATGAGGTTATGAAGCAATAGTATCCTATATTTTACCAGGTAACCATACTCAAAAAGCTTACATTCCTTGAGATCAGGGAAAGATGATCCAATGTTTCAATTCTCCTCAATCTCCAGTTCCTTCTGCAACACCTGGCTCCTAACTTCTGCAAGTGAATGACTTCTTTTACTTGACTGAAAAAATATACCTTACCCCAGCTCAATTTCCACAGTACTTACACCACGTGGGCATGTCTAAATCCACGAATTCTCCATTTGCTCCTGCTGGTGCCATTAGTCTTTCATTGTCAGCTGTCTTACAGAAGACACATACTAAACTAATTAGATTCTCACAGAAATTCTGTGAGGCTGAGGCCAGGTATTATGCTATAGTCACTGGAACAAGAAAGAAGCTGAGGATCTGAAAACTAAGTGAAATATGTAATACTGGATAGAGAAAAACCCAAATGCATTTTCTTGAGTCCTAATCTAGGGCTCTTTCCATCCCATCACTCACACTCGCACTTCAATCCCTGGCAACCTACTCACTGTCATCACCAGAAGAAAGAGAAAAAAAGGAAGTTATTATCAGGTCACATAGGTAGAACTGAATTAAGAAATCAATGGGCATTAATATATATAACTGGGAGCTAATTGAATGAAGGAATTGATGGTACTTGATATAATGCTTCAAGGTGAAACAAATCCATCCATTTCAACTGATGCATCTTAAAGATTGAAGCCCTACTTGAGGACTTTCAGAATTTTCTATGGCTCATTAAATACACTTGACTTGCTCATATGGCAAGTTCAGCCATGCGTACAGAAGAGAAAACAAGTAACAGCAGGGTTTTCAGTGTTCAGCATAGCAGCAGGTTTTTACATTTGTGCTTCCAAAACTTTTTGTTATTGATTGTTCAGTTTGGAATTGTTAGTTATCCTGGTGCAGAAAAATACATAGACCAAAATGCAACCGAGAAGCCAAATGGATTTTACGCTATGGCAGAGCGTTCCACAGAGAAGTCTCAAGTGTATGCTTGATGTTTTTCCTATTATCTTTTTTTCTTATGATGATCACACAGCAGATAGCTCCATTACCTCCTCTGGCTCTGTCTTTTCCTTAATTTCTCAAGTTTTAATAAGGTAAATACTGAAAGTCTAGTTCATACCTGAGTAGAGAGATGTGTAAAGTGCAGACAAATCCTGCAAAGCACTGGTTCCAACTTGGCTGCATATTGGAATAAATTTGTGGAGCTTGAAAAATAATGAAGCCTGAGTCTCACCTTTTTATTTAATTGGTCTGTGGTGTTGTCTGACCATCCAGGTATTTACCTAGGTCATTAAATATGCAAACAATTTTGAGAACCACTAATTTAGGAAAGCTTGGCTACAAATTAGAAGCATTTGAAGGAGCTTTTAAAAATCCCCAATGCTTGATAGACCTCAGGTCAATTAATAAGAATATCTGAGGGTGGGATCCAGACATGTAATTTAAAGTTCTCTCAGTGATTCTAATGTGAAGCCAAGGTTGAGGATCACTGCTTTAGTTTTAGTGCCTTTTCATGCCCTTTTCTTGGCATTTAATTCATTTGAGGAAGAAAGAAAACAATTATGCGTTAATCTATTTAAACTCACATTTGATTAAACACAGTGAATTCTGACTTATCCTGAGTGCTTGGAACATATTTGTTTAATGCATGACCGTATTTGAAGACCTTAACACACTGAAGACACAGTGGGTTACAGGTAAATATGTATCCTAATAACATGATTGATCAAAAAATGTGTACTATGTATCATATGCATAGTATAATAAACCTAGGTATATGTAATGTTAACTCAATGCTTGAGACAGGAGGGAAAGGGGAAAGGTACAACCGCTGAAGTAATGACACAGCAATTGAGGACAGGACAGACTGGTAAAAACCAAGATGGCAGAAGATTCAACTTCTAGTAGACCTTGAGCCTCATGGCACATCCACATGCACCATGACAGTTCCTAGTCTAACCATAAAAGGTCAAAAAGTGGGTGGGGGCCCGATTCCTGGAAATTCCCACCCCTTCCCCAAATTAGTTGGAATAATCCTTCCACTTATTAGCATATGAAATTACTGAGGCCACAAAAAATCAACAAACCCGCACCCCATGGTCGGTCTCTTGCTTGACTTCTGAGACGGCCCACACTCTGTCTATGGAGTGTATATCTACTCTTACTTTAAAATAAACACCCCCACACCTCATGGCCTCTTTCCCTCTTGCCTTTTGAGATGGCCCGAATTCTGCCTATGGAATGTGTATCTCCGTAGCCACTCTCCCTTCTGAATGAGGCGGAGAGCACTCTATGGAGTGTGTATCTCCCTGAATAAACTTGCTTTCACTTTACAATGTCTCGCTCTTGAATTCTTTCCTGCACAAGGCAACAACATACTCTCCATCAACATGCTTATTCTAATTTCTGAATTTTACTTTACACATAACTGCTAAGATGAAATGCGGGTGCTTGTACCTGCTCCCTATGGTTTTACCCAGTAGTCAAAACAAAAAGAGGGTGATGCCCTACCTTTGTGTAGGGTTGTCAGATTTAGCAGAAAAAAGAAAAGAAAAGGACTCCTAATTAAATTGGAATTACAAATAAAAACAAGTATCATTTTTAGTGTAAATATGTTCCATGCAGTATTTTGGACTAAAAAAAACCTTATTCTTTGTTTCTCTGAAATTCAGTTTAACTAGGTGTCCTGTAGTTTATCTGGCTACCTGAGACCAGTCCAGACTGTTGAGCATGCAAATGCCTTTCAAATAAAAAGTGAGAAAAATGAAAATATTAATAAAACATGTCTAATGGCAATAAAATTTCTTAGATGTTACCTTTTAAAACTTACCTTGCACTCTCTAATAAAAATAAGACTTTTACTTATCAAATTCTTTTTTAAATTCAGTGACTAATATTTTATAAACCTATCAAGCACAAGGCTTCTAATTTAGGACATATTTAAAGTTTACAGGTGGTAAGTAACCACCTGCTGAAGCACCGTAGTTTTCAGAAGCAACTTACTTTAGATTTTCATCCTATTTAGTGTGCAGTGCATTTGGGAGCAGATTCAGGAAATAACAATATCAATATTACTTAATCACCAGCAGAATTACAAGTGGAATATTAGTGCACAAGATAGAACTAACCATAAAATAAAATGTATTTTAAAATCATTGATGAGGCTTACTTTAACATAACAAAATGATATATACGTCATCCAATGGATTTGATGCATATATGTTGATTTTTTTTCTATTTAAAAGCATCATTGATGTGAGCAAATGCAAAACACAAGATACTACTTTAGCAACTTGCTAAATGTAAAGAGGACTTACTGAGGAAAGGGATTAAGCAAACCAGTTTCTTATGAAACACCCCCATTCTATAAGCAAGACCACGGGAGAATATAGATAAGACTGAGTCTAGGACTAACGATACCAGTGGGTGGGTCAGTATCACTTGAAACCTTTTAAGAAACACAAATTGCTAGGCTTCTACCTACACCTACTGAATCAGAAACTCTGACCCACAAGAGAGCTTTAACAACACCTGCAGGGGATTCTGATGGATACCAATCTTTGAGGACAAAGGTTTGAATCCTGCCTCAGTCGTCACCTACCTAACTTATTCACATCCTAAATTTATGGAACCTCAAGTTCATCATTTCTAAAAGGAAATAAACATTATCTGCACTGTAGGCAGGCCTGTGAAGAGAATTCACAGAGATAAAGAACATGAAAACACTTTGTAAACCTAAAAGACCATAGAAACATGGGCAATCTATTATCTGTCATGTGGAAATTTTTTTAAAAAGCTTTTGAAACTCATAATGATATGTATTCAATATATGATAAAGCATGCATGTTTGTCTTTATCATTTTTTTGGATATTTTGACCATCAAATATCAGATATATAAAGGAAAGTCAAATATTCAAAATTAAAATGCCATTGGTCCTTAAGCCATTGTTTCTGTCTGCTAAAAGCACCTTATTTAATTTAATTTCAAATACTTTACTCAAAACTATATCCCTTACTACCATTTCTAAATGGAACAGCTCTAGTGATGACTTTCCCTATATGGGAGTACATAGTGGGAAAAACCTATAGTGAGGACCAGTTTTACTGGGTTCAAGGACTGGCTCTGCGGTTCACTCACTGTGTAGTATTAGGCAAGTGTTGATCAATTTAACAAAATGAGTTCTGTGAGCTCTTTACACTCTAACACTATGCTGAGTATATTTTAACATCTTAATGCACCCTATAGTCTTCCGTTGCCAGTAACCACCTGAATTATTCTCATCCCATTCATATTATTTTAAACTTTTAAGGATTCCAAGATGTCTTTCTTAAAGAGTCCAGGGAATCATTAAAGAGAAATGAATCTCTAAAAGCATTTATCCATCTTTAAAAATTTTAAGGTATTCACACTGACGTTTTATCTAACCAAATTTGTAAGACAAAGACTTAAAAAAGCGAGCTCTGAGCTCAGTCCACTGCAGCTGTGTCACTGCTTCCTGAAACCAAATCTCTACTGCATGGAGACAGAAGATTCCCATTTAGTAGGTATATTGTATTGCTACTTACAGTAAAAACTCTTAAGTAAAATATGCCTTCATTCTCAGACATTTGGATGACTGCTTTAACCAAGAAAAATCTCAAGGTCAGAGGTAAACGTTTTGCAAGAGAATCATAATCAAAAATCAATGTTTCCAGCAAAATATATCAGCTTTGAACATGAAAAGCAATAAGAATTCAAAAATATTCATTAATGTATAGGCATCTCTCCAGAATATTCATTGACTACTAGAGGAGTGTTCATTTATTGCTTTAATAACTTCAAGGAGTTCTCAGCCTTTAGAAAATGCAGAAGGATACTGAGATCTATATTTCAACCCTTTTAAAGTACCATTTTAAGGAGCTGTACATAGTGAATTTTCTCATTAGAGAAAACTTTTTGACTATTTACTGTAGTTCACTTTAAACTGAAATATGAACTATTATTAGCCTATGTCTATAGAATACCATTAACCCACATCAGGAAAAAATACATATATAAGCATTATCTATGTAGATTTTCTCTTTGAAGTTATTCTCTTGTATTTATTATTTATGCCCACATCTTCCAAAATGAATCCTAAGCAGATAGTGAGGTGGACAATACATGTTTATTCAGTGTCAACTGTGTTGTTAGTCCCAGGCCAGGTGTTATAAATGCAATGGATAATAAAACATGTATGAACTCTTCTGTCACCAAGTGTATCACCACTTGAGAGAGAGAGACAATAAAAAATGCAGAAATAGATTAACATAGAAATAAAAGTCACAATAAGTTAATTAAATGAAATAGAGGGTGCCCTAGTAGTGAGTTGGATGGGGATCTATTTGGAATAGTCAGGAAAAACTCTGTGGATATTGTGGAGCTGAAACATGGATGACAAGATAAATGCAAGCTAGGTATGGCATAGCCCTGAAAGAAAAAATAAGATGTCTTTCTGGATGAAGAGAATAATGGCCAGTAAAAATGAAAACTAAAGGAATACAATAGTGAACAAAGTTCTATCCTTATCCTTATGGAAGACATGGAAGACTTCAAGGAGTGCATATATTAGACAGACAATTACCAATAGATATAAATAAGTCAGCTAGGTCCTACAATGGAGAGTTATAGGGAACTTTGGGGACATAAAATAATGAGAAATGCCAAACACGGATTGTAGAAATCATGAAGGTCTTGAGACAATAATGTTTAAATCTGAAAATTAGGAGTCAAACTAATAAACTGCATACATGATAGAAAAGATGGACCATCACTGGAGGATTGCAAAAATGTCTATGTAAGTGAAAGTATGAGGTCTCAGGAAAGAGCCACAAAGTAACTGCGAGTGAAACGCAGTACCTGTTCTCATTATGATCCTACCAACCCCCAAATTCTGCTAATAATTTGGCTTTGGTGAAAAATGAACACATTGATTAATATTAGTCAAAAGCCCCCCCCCTTTATGGTTAATACTCTCACTGTAAATTAATGTAATTTCTCTTTAATTATAAAAAAAGTCCATTCAAATAGAGAAATTCTTAGAAATTGTTATCAGGATTAGCTGTGTTTGTTAAAATTAAAAAAAAAAAAACTTCCTTACAATCTCTAGGCTATGAAAAAGTAATTTGGAGCATTTCCAAAGAAGATTATTCTCCACAAATGCAGGCACCATGATGACCATGTGAATTGTTGTGTTTTGGAGGCTTTGTATCTGTTTTAACAGGTTTTAAAAAAAAATTGTGGTAAAGTATGTACAACATAAAATTTACCATTTTAACCACTTTAAGTGTACTGTCAGTGGCATTAATTACATTATATAACCATTATTATTATTTATTTTCAAAACTTTTTCATCACCCCAAACAGAAACTCTGTAATTATTAAGCAATAATTCATTTTTCCCTCCAAACAGCCCCTGGAAACCTGTAATCTATTTTCTGTTTCTATGAATTTATCTATTCTAGATGTAAAATGGTTTTGTAATTGTGGGTAGCTGAGAACATTTTACAAATAAAAAGATTGGAACAATCTTATATATATATGTCTGAACTATATGCACATGGTTGCTATTTGACCAACTTCACCAAGAGTGAGTATGGGTAGTTAAACTATAAAATTCCTAGAGTAAAAAGTTCATATGCTATATAATAAACAAAGTAAATAAACATAGAAAGTATAATACAATGAAGAAAAACAAGGGTTTGGGACTCAGGTGGAACTAGACTTGAACCTGGCTCTGCAATTTACTAAATATCTATATATACTTCAGCAATTTATTTAACCTCTCTGCCTCTTTCATCATATGCATATTGGATGATGTTGCTGATAACTATGAAAGGGAAAAATACCAAATTGATGTTCATGGATCAATCTTAGGCAAATAAGGAAAGCAAAGAAGTCACTGATAAGCTTGGTCATCTAAATCTCTCTCAATCAGATCTAATAATGCATAATGTTACTTGCCATTTAATACCTTTCAAAATGCCCAGGAATTTCAGATCTGTAAGAAGTTAAACTACAGTTTCTGAGAAACTCCATCATCACTCTGTACATAAAATGTTTTTGACACAAACTACTCTCATGACTGGGGTGCAGGAAAACTGGAGTTATGGTTTCCCATTTGTTTTATCTCTGTGTTTGTTTTGTGACCTTGTCCAAGTTAGCCTCTTTTTTTTTCCTTTTGGTAAAATACCCACACTGTCCAATAAGAGTATTCAAATGATTTATAAAGTAATAAAAAATTAAAATACATTGGAAAAAAATTGTTATTTGGAAGACCAAAATATTATCTATTAAGTACTCAATGCAAAAAAATCTAGACATATGAAGACTTTGAATTATAAAACAAAAGGATGAGGAGAGATAAAACGAGTTTTCTAAGTTTCAATTTTACCCTAATATTTCATCTTATTTCATTTAACCAAGGTACACATTTAGCAAAAGAAGCACATCCAAAAAGCCTCGAACGTCATGGAACTTGGTAAGAGAGCTTGTGTTTATACAGTAGCAACAGCAATAAATAGATTCTCAGCAGTGGTGATAGATTATTCACAACTCTCCCCAATTCCACATCCAGTGACGTCATGTTGTGAGCTTGAAGTCAGCCATGGTGGGAATATTCACACCAAGGAAACTGGGAAACTATAGGAATCAGGACATTTCTTTTTTTCAGGAAGTCACCACCATACCACTGGTTATTGGCGACAATTACTTACATTATGGCTATAGAAGGAAGAAATGTGGAGGCACAGATCTCTACTGGGCCTGAAATCGTCTACAAAACTTTTTCTATGATTTGGGAACACTTTTGGTAATAGTGTTTTTCACACTTTAATGTGCACAGGAATCACCTCAGGATTTTGTTAAAATGCAAATTCTGATGCAGGAGGTCTGAGATTATGTATTTTTTACATTCTACCCAGGGAAGTCTATGCTTTTGATCCAAGGATCACATGAGTAGCAAGAGATTATGGGACATCTAATTAATTCCCTTCAGCCAAACAAAGCCCCATGGGGAAGGGAGGGAACTTTTGTCAGCAAAATTCTTTGGCTATTGGTGTTGAAACCAAACTCTTGAAAATCCTCTACATAAATATTTTTGGTTATTGTTTTAGTGGTGGAATAGTACAAAAGTATATTGTATTTCTTCTACAAAACACAACAATTTCTCCTCCCTAAATAATAAGCTATTTATTCTACTAGAAATTCTACTTAAGTTAATACAAATTCTCCAGTTAAAAACTGAAGAGCAGTGTTGCCTTACTGTTCTATTTCCCTCTCTCAAAGCCCACCAAGAGCACAGAAAGAAGAAAGCAGAGTGTGTGTATGCAGAGGGGGGTAGATCTGTCCTCAAAACCATGAGGAAATGACCACAACATCAATACACAACTCTTGAAACAAGTCCATGAAACACTATGAAATATGATGCAAAACAAGAGAGAACATTCAGACATGAAGTACACACCTGTTTACACCTTGAGAAGATTCACAGCTTGTCCAAAATAATTATTGCTAGCCTTAGCATTAGATTCAATAATCCTTTTGAGTAATTAGGTTTAGAAAGATGGACAGACAACTGGAGCAACAGAGAATATCTCTGCAAAACTGCAGAATGGCATGAGATATGAACTTGAAGAAGAAACATGTTTACTTCTGATCTAACCTTATATCCAGCTGGGGCTGCCAAAGGGGAAATGGAATAAATGACAGAAAGGAAACAATAATCATTATAGCACACAACAAGAGAGCCCACAGCTTAAAGGATTTGCTGTCAATGACCAATCACTTGAATGCCGGTAACTGAGAAAAGACATGCAACTAGACAAAAGGTGAATAATAATACCAAAGAAATAAACATTAAGTTAGCCAAAGTAATTGAGAAAAATGTTATTTTTAATTAAAAGGAAGAATTAAATGCAAGCAAAAGGCCAGAAAATAACACGTCACAGGAAAAGTTATCCAAGGAATGAGAAGCCAGGTTCAGACAATTATTTCTTCAAAGTCTCAAAAGAAAATTAAAAATAGCATGAGGTAGATAACAAAAAAGATCTCTAATAAGAATGAAAGTTCAAAACTTAGTGTATACAATGATGAAGATGAAAAGCCAGTAGAACCTAGAAAATAAGTGGGAAAGAAAATTCTAAACAGTATAGATGCAAGATCATATTAGAAAAAACATAATTGTATATAAACTTCATTGAAAATATACCGAGGCTTAATGGAAAAGTATGAATAAATTGCACTAAGTAAAAGCACAAGGCAAAAAGGATTATAAAATATTAAAAGCAATACCTGACAACCGGACAAAAGATTTCCAGCTCACACAGAACTCGTATTCCTGAAGAATGAAGCAAGACACACACATCAAGGCTAAGAGAGGCCTAAATACCCAGATAAAAAGGATATACTGTATCTCAGGGAAAAATGGTACAGAACATTCAGCGTGAGAACCTATCTGGAAGAAGTTACTGAATTTCAAGGATAAATAAAGATACATGTGGGCATTCAGGAAGACGTAACAAGTCAATTACAAAGAGGGCTCTATTCTCTACTTGCCATGACAGATTAACTGATACTAGACTTCCTCTCCTGCTCTGAAACTAAAAAACTGGGCAGAATGCATGGCACAGCTATTTCCAGACAGGGGACAACAATCAGTTTCGGACTGTGATCTCCAAAATGAGGAAAACAAATGAACTAAGTACAAAAATCACCACAGTTGTATACCTGGAGGCAATTCTGGACCACAGAACAGGGATGGAAAAATAAAGCTAAAATAGTGGTCTTGCTGATTTAAGGAAGCAAAGGTCAGAGTTTGGGGAGGATGAACTATCTATAAATGACAGAGTAGACAACTAGAGAGACAAGAAATATGCAGAAAGAATTGAAGATTTCTGCATAGAGTTCTCCTTAAGATTTGGGGTAAATATCAAGCTCTGCATGTATAGCATGAAATTCCAAGAGATCAAGTAATATCCTGGATATTGTAAGCTTAACAATTCCTAGAGTTCACATAGGACATGGAGACTTCTGAGTTCTAACCAGCCAGATGAAGAGACTGGGTCGAACATCCAGAGCATTAAGTAGAGACCCCAGATGGACTTATGCTTTGGGAGTAAGTCTGAAATAGCCGTAGAGTAAAATTTATTCTAAACATGGTGTAAGAAAATCTAAATACCAGCTTCAGAAGGGTCAAGCAGGTCTGCAAGTAACCTAAATCACTGCCAAAAAAATAAAAAATACTAACACTCTTTTAGGAAGATATCAAAATCTACACACTTAACCGTGCAAAATGACAATGTCTTATATACAATAAAAAGAAGCAGAAAAATATACTCACTCCTGGTAGAAAAACAAGTCATTAGTAACAGAATCAAATACGACAGAGATGATTTTAAAAAGCAGAAAGATGGATTAAAACAGTTATTACAGCAATGTACAAGTAGTTAAAAGTAAGGCATAAACTAATTTTAATATAATTGATATTAAATGAATACATTATTATTAAAATAAAGAAAGAAAATTAAATTCTTAGAGAGTCAAAATACAACATTTGAAAGGAAAAATTTATTGCCTGGATGTAATAACAGTTAAAACACTGCAGAAAAAGAAGTAACTGAAACTGAAGACATGACAATAGAAACTAAATCTAAACCACAGACAGAAAGAATACCATAAAAACACAAAGTGCCTCAGAGATGTACAGAACATGTAACAGTCTAACATAGATATAATTGTAAATGGAGAAAGCTAAGGGGCAGAAAACATATTTAAAGAAGGCTAAGGTTATCAGCAAAAATAGTAGGAAAAAAACCTTCAAAAATTATTTTCTCCATAAAAACAATGAAAAACCTGGCAAAAAGTGCCAGAATCACCAATTTCCAAACCCTAGAAATTAACGAAAGGCTTGCAGAAACCGAGGTAGCACTTTTTCAAGAAAAAAATGGCTGAAACTCTGTAAGGCCACTCTTTCATAGCAACAATAAGAACACTGGCCAAAAAAAAAAAAAAAAAAAAGAAAAAAGAAAGAAAGAAATTGACAAGGTTCAATTTTAAATAACTCTAGAAATTAACCAAAGGCTTGCAATAATCTGAGGGGCATTTTTTTTTTCAAAAAAACCTAGTGAAATACAGATAAGAAGAGCATTTCTTGTTCTATTCCCATACAAAGTCATATCTGCAAATATTTATAACAGTTATTAATAATCACCAGAAACTGTGGGGAAAAATCTAATTTGTATCAAGTTATGAACAGACAAACACATTGGGATAGAACTTCATCTTCCCAAATACATGAAAACACATTCCAGTTTCTAATGTGTTAAAAATAAAGAATAAAAAACAAGAAAACCTCCCTCATTGATTTAGTTTCTCTAGCCAGCACACTACCTCTCCCTTTCCATTTATTGACAACTTGTCAAAATCTGTTTACAATGGCTGCCTCTTCGTTTTCACTTTCCATTCATCCCTCAATCCTTTCAGTCCTATTTCTGCCCCATCATGCTACTACTGATGGCCTTCATGTTGCTGAAGTCAATAGAAACTTTTGAAATATGGTGGGGTCTCAATCTCTCAGTGACATTTCCATATGTTAATTCAAATCTTTTCAGTTATTATTTTACTAAATTATATTTTTTCTTACAAGTGAAATCATTAAGATTTTTTTAGTATTGTATATAAAATATAGAACCTTATAAATATAATGCCTTCATAAAATATAATTTTCTCATAATATGTTTCATCAGTTACTATGGCTAACATTCCTTTCAGGTAATATGGGTTATATTTTTGAAATTGAAAGTTAATAGAGTTGGTATGTTAAATCCTGCACCACAGCAACTTTCTGGATTTAATCCCATTGTGCTGTAATTGGATGTATTTTGTATTTATTATATTCAGTGACTAAAGTAACAGAAAAAAAGGATTAAATGTGTTTACATTCCTCTAAAAAGGGCACCAATGCCTCTTCTTAACCTACTTTTAGAATGTCTGTATATAACCTGAAGATTTATTAAAATAAAGAATTGCCATAGTCAGATTGAAACTGTTCTATATAAATAGCATTAGTGTTCATGTTATTTACCAGATTAAAACTTTGAACAATAAGCCACTTTCTTTATAAAATGAAATAATGCATGTGATAATGCTTTAAAAATACTTAAGTTTTAATCCATAAATTATAATTATGATGACAATTATATTCTGTAAAGCCAAAGCCAGTACAAGACATTTTGAAGTAAATTGCTGTGAAGAAGTCCTGTTGCATTGCCAGTCTGGAGTTGTTCAGCTGGCTTGGTCTGTCCATGCTTGGTAGCAAGATAGCATTTCTAATTGTTTGTTATACCCACCCAATTCAGATTTCTCTTTTACAGCCATATTTGAAGTTTACTATTGTCATTTGTTTGTTTTCCTTTTGGGAGATGATAAAGACAATAACAAAGATTAGCTGAAAAGAATGAATTCATTCCTGATCAAGAGGCTTAATGTGATGATCAGAATCAAGGTAAGATATGATTTCTGCTCTTCGATACCAAGCTCTCCACTCTTGAATGCGGGCAAAATCCTTGGCCAAAATGGACATAGAAATGTTTCCATGCTAGTCCTGAATTTATTCCCTTGCACTTTTATTTTTAAATCATTATCTTTTGATACATTACTATCACTGATTCATCCAAAAATACATTTTTCATCATCATATCACATGAAACTTACCTAGCTTAACTCTCAGAGGAAAATTTATTTCAAAGTTCTGAGAAATTCCTCACTATCATGCCAATGTACAAATGAATTTTCTTCCAGTTCTGCAAAACATTTCATGAAGTCTAGATACATCTTACTATAAATCATCTTCTGCCACTGCTGTGGGAGAAGTTTCATAGACATCTCTTTCCTTTATCAGGAAAGATAACATCTTCCAATTTGAAAGCTAAATGGAAAAGTCAGCTCCTATTCTGAAATAATTTACACTATAATTACTCCCTATGCCATGATATCAGTAATCCATCCATTCTACATCCTTCATCTAATAGCAGGAACTTTAACTCAAAACTTTCCAAGTATGGTGCTAAACATTTTTCTTTTATTTCTCTTTTGTTTTTTACTATTAGTGTTTTAGGTACAATTATATGAACATTACCTCTAGAACTCAATCATGTGTCCATAGCCTACCTTTTCAGATCCTTTACATCAATAAAATTGAAATATTTACTCCATATTTGATTTCCTCCCACTTTTCTGAACCTCTGCCTGTGATCAACTGTTCCATTTCACCTCTACCCCTGTTCTGCATAATATAACAGAACCAGACAGATTTTGGTTTTAGCCCCAGGTTCATCACTTATATGGATGTATGACCTTGGACAAATGATCTAACGCCTATGAACTCAATTTCTTCACATGTAAAACAAAAGTGATCATTGGTGCTCTCTGTAGAATTGTTATAAAGACTTAGCAAAACTACACATGAATCAATTAGCACAATATTTGGCATAGAATAGACACTGATAAATAGTAATAGTTTGTAGGGTGCCAGTATATACCACTTCTCCTTTCCATGTGCAATGACTGAACCAATAATTGAAAGAGAACAAAGAGTCAACAGACAAACAACAAAGAAGCCCCTTATTCCTGATAATACTAATATTGAAGAATGAAGCTTAGATGTTTGACAACAGTGGGCTTCCTAATACTCTACTCTAGAATTAGGCAGACTTACCCCAGTCAGTCTTAGGCAGCAGTCAACAATTATAGGCTTATTCTTACAAAAGGCATCATGTAAAATTTGTGGTATGGGAAAACATGACATAATTTCCCCTCTCTGTAATCAGCCTTACTACTGAAGGAGAGCAGTGTCATCCCAAAATATGCCTCTTTGGCATTAGTATTATCTCGAACTGGTTATTTTTAAGAAACAGCAGATACAAGAAAAGCTCTGAAAACTGAGTTCAAGTACCCTTTTATAAGAGTCATTTACATTTATAAGGGAAATATCCACTTGTAAGAGTGTCTTCCTCTCTGTACTAGAAAGAAGTGTTGACTAAATCTCTAGAAACTTGTCAAAGGAGAAGGCAGGGACTTAAATCTGCATAACAATTGTATCCTTGTTTATTGGGTATTTTTTTATAGCCTACTATAACTGACTTCCCATCTCACCCCAACATCTTTTATCTTTAGCTGAAGTTAGTATTTAAGGTGGAGGCTTGGGCTTTGGGGGGGTTATTTGGTTTTCCTGGGTCTCTCCCATATATAGGAGGTATACTTGTTACTGAACTTCTGTTTGTTTCTCCTGTTAATGTCTTATTACAGGGGAATCTCAGCCAAGAACCTAGAAGGGTAGAGGGAAAATTATTTTTCCTCCCCTACACTACCAATAATAGCAAGGGGAGAGGGAGAAATCTTTATATGCCCTGTTCTTGATTCTCCAAATTCATTAGTAGGATAAGTCACCTTACCTCCCTTAGGGAGAAATGAATGAGTGCCTGAGAAGAGGCTCCTTTTCCTTCAAGGTCCAGTTCATATTTTATCTCTACACAAAATCTTTCCTGAGTCTTGAACTCTGAAATAATTTTTATCCTTCCTTGGTTAATATGTGTGCATTTCTTAAAGCACAGACCACAGCATTCAAGAAATGCTCACTATCATTTATACCTATGTTATTTTCATCCACTGTGCAACAATTATTTCTTGATAACTCTCACTGTATCAGGCAATGTGGCAAGTGCTGGTGACCATGACATAGTTTCTATCCTCCTGAAGCTTAAAAGCTGGTTGGGGGAATGGACAATAATTTCCTTGAAAGAATAATCTGTATCTGTCCTCTTCTTTGTAATCCCTAATGTTTGCTCAGTATAAGTTCATGGAATTAATCATAAAAAATTAATAAACAAAAACCTCAATTAAATAGAGCTGGTAGACTGGAAGCAGGGCTCTCTGGTCCAGTGATAATAGCAGAGCCAAACAGGAAGAAGATTCCTTCCCAGGCAAGGACTCAGCCAACAAAAAGACATGGACTCTTTGTCTACAACAGCCCTCCCAGCTTCCTTTTCCCCTTTAAAAAAGCCTTCTCCTTCTCTTGCCATGTGTGAATTTGCATGTGGCTTTCCATGTTGCAGACCCCAAATTGCAATTCTCTGCTGATCTCAAACAAATTCAACTTCGCTGGAGAAATAACTGATAGACTATTTGTTGCAGATCAACAGGATAAATGAATAGTTCAAGATAAAAGTCACCATTTGCCTCAGTACTGGGAGTCAAAATAAAAGCAAACATATTTTCTGTATTTGAAGTGTCATATTTTAAATTAATAAGTACTCAAATTATACTTGAAGTATTTGAAATATTAGTGATTCTGCAAAACATGTTCGCATACAAAACACGAAGTGCTAATAAACACAACTAAATATCATTAATATAATGACATTTATACACAAACAAAGCATTTGATGTAATAATTCCTAGTCAGAACCAGCTGGCACAATCTTACAGATAAAAAGACCCCAGCATCCAAACAGATGAGCAAATCACTGAATAAACCACTGCATTATTAGCATGCAGGCGAATCCAACAGTCTGAACGGTCTCATGATTCAAAACTTGCTGCAAAACAAATCTACAAGGTAATTACTGAAGTAAAAATCTTGCTCAGTGTTATAAAAATTTAGGGTAGATCTCATGCAATATAAAAATATAATTCAAGCTCATCTACTTTTACACTAAAGTACAACCTTGATTACTCAGACTTTAGTGTACACATGATTTACCTAGCTAGCACAACTTTTTAAAATCTCCTTTCATGGGCTCTACCCACAAAGATTCTGGTTGCTTTGGCTTGGGATAAGATCCCAGTATTTGGATTTTATAGGCACGGGGGATTCTTATGCAAGTGGTCACTGGACCACATAGTATTTGAGAAATACTGTCCTACATTAAGAATCATTCTCCACACATCTATACAAATTAACTTTCAAATAACTTCTTCTGAACTTAAAATAGAACACTGTTATGGGGAAGAAAAGATGATTTTCCCTCTACCTTTCTAGGTTCTTGGCTGAGACTTTCTGTAATAAAGAGATAGATTAACAGGAGAAAAACAAACAGAATTTAATAACATATATCCCTCCTGTATACATGGGAGAGCCCCAAGAAAACTGATAACTCCCTGAAATGGCCCCAAGTCACCACCTTAAATACCATCTCCAGCTAAAGACAAAATAACATGCTGGGAGCATTGGGGGCGGGGGGCAGTTATGGGAGGTGACCAGGAAGAACACAATAAACAAGGGTAAGGTTGTGATGCAGATTTAAGTCCTTGCCTTCTGCATTGATAAGAGTTTCTAGAGATTTAAAGTCCTCCTTCTCTTCCTATTATAGGGAGGGATACACCCTTACAAATGGAGATTTCCCTTATAAATGCAAGTATCTCCTACAAAAGGATAACATCTACTCAGTTTTCAGAACTCCTCCTATGTCTGCTGTTTCTTAAAAATAATCCTTAGGCCAATGAGGCATATTTTGGGGTGACAATTCTGCTCCCCTTCACATAAAACTCCTGAGGCAATTGATACGTAAAGATACTGTAAGGCAGTGCCTCTAAAACTTGACGGTATATTGGAATCCCATGGGAATATTTAAACTATACCAATAATTAGATCCCTCAACTCAAAATTTTAATTTAATTGATCTAGGGTGTGCCCTAAGAATTAGAATTTTTAAAAATCTCCTCTGATGCTTTTTATGTGAAACCAAGGTTAAGAACTTTTGATATATTTAAAGTGCTTCTTAAACATTAATGTATGTAAAAGACCTTGTTAAACAGACTCTAGTTCTGATATGACAATTTAATCTGTCCAGAAACTAACCTTCCCGCTGATAAGAAATATTAACTGTATAAAATACCACCCTCCCCCCCCAAAAAAAACACAGGACAATAAAAAATATACTATCAGAAGATTATGAAGAGGATAAAACTAGATTATGGAAGGGAATCAAAACTTGAAGAAGCAGCAAGTAGTCTGAGTTTTCCTTCTTAATTTTTCCCAGCCTTGCCCTGAGAATGGACCATGGTACCGGAGTAGCACAGCACAAGCAATTAAAACTCTGATAGAAACTCTATTATTTTTCTGGCTAGAGAACCTAAAACGAAGAGCCTGAGTAACCATGCCCAAACTCTGGCAAGTGAGAGAGGACCTCCTAATTCTACATTTAAATATGCTGTCTACTGAAAAAACAAAATAGCACAACCTCGAAGTTGAGAATTTTGTTTTATTCAGTGGACTTTCTGAGGACTCAAGCCCAGGGGGCAGCCTCTCAGCTCACTCTGAAGAGGTAAGGGAGGACCCAGGATATATAAGAGTTTTTTCAACAAAAACCAGGTATTCAGAACATCAAAAGATTATTGTTAATTAAATAAAACCAGACATCTCAAACTAATGAATTTAATGCTTTTCTATGTAAGGGAAGATGCAACAGCCTGGGCTCACTGAAATCATTCCTTTGATATGCACCTTAACTACCTAGGGCCAGCATCCTGTTTTTCTCCATCCTGAATCCCCTCAGGGTGAGCTGTTGGAGGTGGCTGCAGTGCCTGCTGGCTTGATGGCCCCAGCATCCTTTGTTTACTGATATGGCAGGTGATATTCTTAGTACACACAGTGTTCATGTCTCAGACTAAACCCTGAATGATGCATTTGCAAGACTATTCAAAGCAGCACGAGGAAGGCTTAAAGAACCAAACTGACATTTGAACCACAGTCCACAGAAGACAAGGCAGAACTTAGTTTGAATCTAACTAGATTAACTGACACCAAACCAAATGTGTCAATCATCTTCAGAGAGTCTAAATAATATCACATTTACACTGTGCAGAATAAAACTCAAAATAACACATCATAGTAATAACTAGGAAAATGAAACCCTTTTGCAAGGAAAAAAAGCACTAATGGTGAATCCTAAAATGTCAAAGATATTAGAATTATCAAACAAAGATTTTAATGTATCTATTATAACTATGTTCAATGAGGTTAAAAAAAAAGAATACACAAAAAGAATACAAATAGGAAACAACAGTAATTAAAGAAAAAGTATAAAAAATAACCAAATGGCAATTTTAGAATTGATGACTGCAATATTTTAAACAAAAATTTCACTAGGTGAATTGAATTCAATATCAGAGTAACAGAGATGACAAAGAAAAGGGCCACAGCACTTGAAGACAGAATAATAGCAATTATCCAATCTGAGAAAGAGAGGGAAAAAAACAGATACATTTTAAAAAAACAGAGCCTTAAGGACTTGAGGATCCCTGGGCTATCCCTGAGGATAGCCTAGGACAATATGGCTATCATATATCTAATTTGATTCCTAGGATTATAGAAAGAGAGAATATGGTATTAAAAATGTTTGGAGAAATAGAGGGGAGATGTAGCTCTGTTGTAGAGTGCGTGCTTAGCATGTATGAGGTCCTGGATTCAATTCCCAGTACCTCCATTAAAAAAATTAATAAATAACAAACTAATTACCTCCCCCACTACAAAAAAAATTTGTAGAAATAATGGCTGAAATTTTCCAAAATCTAGTGAAAGACAAACTTACAGAATCATGACCAGCAATCCCCAAATACAATAAATTCAAAGAACACCATACCTAGATACATCGTAAGTGAAGCGCTAAAGTAAAACAATCAAGAGAAAAATCTGAAAAAAAGACATAGAAAAATAACACTTTACATAAAGGAATCAATGATTCAAATGACCTGAGGACTTCTCATTAGAACAATATAAATCAGAAGAGAGTACAACAATATTTCTAATGTAATGAAAGAAGGGAAAAAGAAAAACTGTCAACCCAGAATTCTATATCGAGTGAAAATATTCTACAGGAACAAAAATTCTTAAAAATCATACAATAGAAAACTAAATCAAAATGTTATTAGCAGACCCACATTCCATGAAATGCTAAAGGAAGTACTGGCTGAAAAAAAATAACACCTGAGAAAAATACGGAATTTCACGACTGAATGGAGATGTTGGAGATGGATATCTGGGTAAATGTAAAATATTGATCTTATCTTAAATTCATTTAAAGTCTTTAAAAATAGTAACACTGTCTCATGAGGTTTTCATATATATCATGTATCTGACAGCTATGACACAAAAGACAGCAAGAAGGAGGGGTAAAGAGTAATGCTATTTGAAAGTTTCTATATTTTATGTGAAGTAGTATGATATTAAACTCTAGTTAAACTATAAGAAGTTAGGAATAAATATGGCAATTCCTAGAGCAACCAGTTAAAAATATAAAGAAATATAAGACCCAAATAATAGATGAAATGAAATTAAATGCAAAATTATTTTAGTCATCTGAAATTTGAGAGGAAAGCATTAAGAGGAAAAATAGAGATGACAAACATAAAAAAAAAATAAAATGGTAGTTTAAAATCCAAACACATAAATAATTAATTAAATGATGGTTTTTAATGCTCCCATTAAAAGGTAGAGATTGATGTTGTAGAAAGAAAACATTTCCCTCTATCCTTTCTAGGTTCTTCTGGCTGGCCTAAGAATTAAATTGACATGAGACAGATTTAACAGGAGAAAATCAAACTTAATTATGCATGTACGTGGGTCCTATAAGAAAAATGAGAATAAGGGACAAGTTAGGCAATTGAGGCTTACATGTCATCTGAGAGAAGAAGGAGATAGTAGTTTGAGACTTCAAAAGGGAGGAAGGAAATTCATTTGGAGATGGAAAAACAAATGTTTGGTAAACAAACATTTGCTATGCCATGCAGAAACAATGGGGTACAGAGAAGACTTTGGTCTCCAAGCCCTGCTGAGTTTTTTCATCACACTTAGCCCGTATTCTTCGCAAATCTCTGGTGATAATGCATTTCTAGGACCAGGCCTTTTATATAAAATTTTTTAAATACAATTCAGAAGAAGGTAAAAAGAAAGACTTCCTGAGTCTTCTGTTTCTGAAAAACAACCAGCCTAAGATAATCCTCATGCCAAAGAGACACAATTTCTGGTGGTAATTTTGCTCCCCTCAATGTAAAAGCAAGAAATATCTACATTCTGACTATAAGAGATACTCTTTAAATGCAAAGACACAGGTAGGTTGAAAGTGAATGAGGAGAAAAACATATAGAGTTGTCCCTTTATATCCATGAGGGACTGGTTCCAGGATCCCCCAATACCAAAATCAAGGTATGTTCAAGTACCTTATGTGAAATGGCAAAGTATTTGCATATACGATATATGCATCGTCCTGTGTACTTTAAATCATCTCTAGATTATTTATAATGCCCAACACAATGTGAATGTTATGTAAATAGTTGTAAATACAATATAGTGCTACATAAATAGTTGTAAGCATGTGGCAAATTCGTTTTGCTTTTTGGAACTTTCAGGAATTATTTTTGATATTTTTGATCTGCATTTGGTTGAATCTAAGTATATGAAACCTATAGATACAGAGGGCTGATTTTACCATGCAAGTAGTAAGCTTAACAAGTCTAGAGTGACTACATTATTATCAGATAAAATAGTAAAATAGGTTTTATGAAAAATAGTGCTATCAGAGATAAAGAGGAACTTTTCATAATGATAACGGAAAATTCATTAGGAAGACTTAACACTTATTGTGGCATGTAAATAATATAACAAAATTATTCTCAAAATAGATGAACCAAAAATTAACAGAATTAAAGGAAGAAATAAACATTAACAGAATCATAGTAGATTTCAACACCTTTCTCTCAACAGTTGATAGAAAAATCACACACACAAAATAGAAGATTTAACAACATCAATCACTTAACTACTTGCTATGTATACAGCATTATACCTAACAAGTGCAGAATGCACATTATTTTGTATTCACATTGTACATTTACCAAAAGGGACCAAATGCTGGCCATAAAGCAAATATCAATAAAGTTAAAAGGATCAACACATAACAGAGTGTATTCTACGGCAGTAATAGAATTAAATTATCATTCCAAAATAATACCAACAAAATCCCAAACATTTCAACATTAAACAAAATACATCTAAATAATTTATGAGTGAAGCAAGAAGTCACAGAAAAATTCAAAAACATTTTGAGCTAAATGATAATAAAAATAACACACATCAAACTTTTTGGAATACAGCTAAAGAGTGCTTAGAGGTGGTATTTAGAAACTTAAATGCTTGCATTGGAAAGAAGAAATATCTAAAATCAATGAAAAGATATTTTACATTAAGACACTAGTTTAAACAAAAAAGAGTAAAGTAAACCTAAAACAAGTAGGAAGGAAGAAATAATAAAGAGAATAAATTAGCATAACAGAAAACAGACAAACAATGGAGAAAATTAATACAATCAAAAGCTTGTACTTTTTAAAAAAGCAACAAAAATGACAAACCCCATAGCTGGACTGATCAAGAAATAAAGAAAAAAAATATAAATAATGAATAACAAAAATAAAATGAGATTTATATCTATAGATCCTAAAAGATCAAAACTAAAACAGGATAATATTATAAATAATTTTATACCAGAAAATGAAAATATTGGTAAGTACACAAATTATTTGAAATATTCAAAACTTGGAAAATGACTTAAGAATAGAAAATCTAAATGTATTTAGTAAAGAAATATAGCTTGTTATCAAAAGTTTCACACAAAATTCCAGGCCCAGATGGTATCACTTGTAAATTCTACCAAACATTCAAGGAAGAAATCTTACACAGAAATCTTTACAGAAAATAGAGGAGGATGAAAATCAAAACATTTCATTAAGCCAGCACAAGTGTGTCACCAAAACCAGACAAAGACATTGTCTTTGATGGACCAAAGACCATTATGAATAGGTGCAAATAAAATCCAATATATAAAAATGTAATGCAACATGACTAAGTATGTTTTATCCCAATAACGCAAGATGAGCTTAACATTCAACAATTCGTCAATGTAAATTAACTATATTAACAGGATAAAGGAGAGCACTATGATCATGTTAATAGATGCACCCATTCATGATTAAAAATAAAATCACTCAGCAATATGAGAGTAGTGAGGACTTAATTCAATAAAGGGCATCTATGAAAAAACTATAGCAATATCTAACATCAAAATTAGTGGAAAAAACGGAATGATTTTGAAAAGGAGCAGGACCCTGTGGGACCCTCCCAGGTACAAATCCTTTTTGTGTCCCCTTTTCTTGTTTGTAGGAAATAGGCCTCATTCAGCACCCCGCCCTCCTCCCCCAGGCCTTCCCTGAGTTCCAAATGGCAGATTCAATCAGTTGCTAATCAGAGAAGGGAATGCAGAAACCAGGGAGGAACAGTTAAGAAACAATAGTGCAGCCTTGCAGGGGCCTGGTTCTTCTTCGAGGCATATACATAACAATATTTTTGAGCTCTTCTGCAGGAACTAGGGCCCCCACCCAGGTGGAGGATGGTAACTACAGGCTGAGCACAAGATTCCTGGAGCACAGCCCTGTTACCTCACCACCAACCAACTAGAAGAAAGCCACACGCCCTGCTTCCCCCATCCCAATTATGCCTATAAAAAACTTTCCCCCCAAATCACTGAGGAGTTTGGGACTTTTGAACACAAGCCATCCCTCTTACTTGCTTGGCCCTGCAACACATCTTTCTCTGCTCCAAACTCTGACGTTTTTCGTTTGTTTGGTCTCACTGTGTGTCGGGCACATGAACTTTTGCTCAGTAACAGTTCTGAAGAGCCAGCCTAGAAGTCTGTGCCCAGCCGGAGGCAGAGACTCCACTGAGTCCCCAGCAGCTGCCAGAGCTCATTTCACTCCAGGGGTCTTACAGGGACTCTCCCTGAGAGGTGCCAGCTGCCCGGCCACATGAGGCTGTTCGGAGCTGAGTTGTAACTTTTCTTTCATTTCTAATTTTATTGATTTAGGCCCTCCTTTTTTTCTTGATGAGTCTGGCTAAAGTTTTATCAACTTTATTTATCTTTTCAAAGAACCTAATCTTTGTTTCATTGATCTTTTCTATTTTTTTTTGGCTCTATTTCATTTATTTCCACTCTGATCTTTATGAATTCTTTCCTTTTACTAAATTTGGGTTTTGTTTGCTCTTCATTTTCTAGTTCCATTAGGTATAAGGATATATTGTTTATTTACGTTTGCTGTTTGTCAATTATACCTCAATAAATTTTAAAAAACAGTAAGCAAATATATATTTGTATAAAAACACAAATATACTATTCAGAGTAGGTAAAATATTTGCCACTCCACAGTGGTTATTATGCACTACAGTGCTGTAGTTAAGAATGGGGTCTCTAGAATTATTTGGCCTGGGTGAGAAACCCAGCTATTTACTAGCCACGTGGCTTTGGGCAAGTTAATTATCTTGCGTGAATCTCAGGTTCACTGTTTATAAAATAAGAATAAAAATGTTATCTGTAAAAAAGTAAACCAATAGTATCATTGGATTTAATCTAAAAATCACATTTCTTAATATGATGTACAAAGACCTTCATGGCCTTTCCTCTTCCTATATTTTCAGCCTCTTTTAACACCATTTCACATTTTATCCCAGGCGCATGCTCTGTTCTTTTTTCTTTCTGTGCCTTAGCACATGCTATAGGTACTTATCCAAAACACTTAGGACAAGATGTTGTACAGAAACTGAATATTAGATTTTAGGAAGTAACACAGAGTATATATCACATATTACATATTACCTAATACCCTAGTGGGGTTTCGAGCAACAACCTCTAATCGAACACATCCACATTTAAATGTTTACATGTTGGACAAATAGGCCATAAAAAGGCTCACATAAGTAGCCAGCTGGGTTTTGTCATCACATAAGTTAGGATCAGTTCAAGTTTTACCGACAATTAAGTTTTTAAAATATATTTTCATGGCTTTGATGATTTCAGAATTGCTTATAAGAGATTGCCAACCTATCTTTCTTTAGTGTGGAGTTACCTTCCCCCATAGGCCTTCTCTTCTCACTTTATATTCTCTACCTAGCCTTTCTCCTTCATGCCTGAACTGTCTGGTACAACCTGTTTACATATGATCCTCAATTTTTCTCTCTAGCCTAGAATGCTACTCTCCATATGCAAGTGTTTACCCGGCATTTCTACATAGAAGACTTACAGATATCTCAAACTTTTCATAGTCATGACTCTCGACTTTCTCTGCCCATCCTGCTTCTATTCCCATCTTCCTCATACATGTCTAGCCATCCAGTTGCTCAAGCCAAAAACTAATGCTATCTCTGATGTCCCTAGTGGTCTCGTCCAAAAACCCAAGCGGCATCCTTGATTTCTCAAGTCTTCTTGCAAAGCATCATTCACATGATAGCCAGAGGAACCTTTTAAAAACAGATTGAACTGTATCATTTCCTGGCTTAAAACCCTTCAATGAGTGACTGTTCTCAGGATAAAATCTAAAGTCTGTAACACAGTCAGTAAGACCCTATATATGTCCTAGTGCCAGTCTTACGCTCAGATTCTGACTTGCGCTTCAGTCACTATGCCCAAGGCCACTGGCTTGCTTCCTTTTCTTCTATTTCTCACTTGACTAACTTCTATTCATCCTTCACATCTCACCCTAATGGTCACTTGATCAAGAAACTCTCCTTGACATCCCAGTATAAACTAGGACTCTGATACATATATACTCTCTAATGCTTCACCCTAGAAAGCACATGTATCTAACAGCAAATAATACAAACGTTAAGACCCCCAAAATATTTAGAGTGGTATTTGAGGAGGAGCACTTTCCTTTAGAGAACTTTTTTAGTGACAAAATGTTAAATGCACTTTTGTTACTAATTTCAGAAAATTTGGCAAAGAACACTTCAATGCCTTTTCTGTTTTTCCCTTCAGAAAATGTGGAGCCATGCATTTGGGAAGGGATTCAAGTTGTAATTAAATTAATTGATACAAAGATTAATGGATAAAGTATGAAAAAGAAAAGGAGGGGAAAAAAGCAAACTGCTCAACCTAGATTACTGAGAAACCCAGGCAGCCTTGTCTAGCGCCTGTCAGCTCTTCTCTAAAGGAGAACAGAGGCCACTGACGGTCTCAGAAGGCAGTTTAAATCCTTGCTCTGACAGTTACTATTTCTGTGACCCTCTACAAAACATTTATCCTATCCATCTGATCTGTCCCATCTCTCTCCCAAAGTTATAGTGAGAACCAGAAAAGATAGCAAACATAATGTGTTGCTAATTCTAAATTGTAGCAAATTGTAAATTAATCCAATGACTCAAAGTGAGAACATCATAATTATAAGAGATAACATTAAATATTCTAAATATCTGGCTCTGAGGCAAGAACAGCACTAAATATACTCTTTTTCTGAGTACATGTTGTAAATGAGGTGCCAGTAAACTCTAAAATGCTCTCTCACTTGTGTCCTGTAGCTGAGAGCCCACTTCCCTGCCTTTCTGCTGGTGCAATGGCATCACAAATGACTCCAGAAGAGCAGATCTTACCATCTCTTTTTCAGTCCAGAAGCATTGAACATGCTTTTCATGGTTGTTTTTTGTAGAACTGTCATGGGATGCTGCAGAGATTAATTTTCTATTGCTGCTGTAACAAATTACCTTAAACCGACATCCAGTTATTACATCGTAGTTCTGCGAGGTAGAAGTTTGACTTGGGTCTCACTGAGCTAAAATGGAGGTGTCAGCAGACCTGTGTTTCCTACTTGGGGCCCGGGGAAAGATTCTGCTTCCACGTGCATGGAGGCTGTTGGCAAAATCCAACTTGCTTGTGCTTGTGGAACTGAGGTCACTGATTCAATGCTCTCTGTTGCCTGGGGGCCATTCTCAGCTTCTCAAGACCAACCACAAACCTTGGCTTGCGTCCTTTTCCACCATCTTCAAAGTGGATCAAATCCTCATATTTAGAATCTCTCTGACTTTTCCTTCTGTATCATCTCTTCTCTCACCAGTGGGAGAACGTTCTCTCTTTATAAGGGCTCATGGGAGTAAGACTGGGCCCGCATGGATAATCTGGGTAATCTATCTTAAAATCCATAACCTTAATTACATCTGTTCAATAAATTATACATATGTACGATTCCACATACACGAAGTTCCTTTTGTCACGTAAGTTAACACATTTATAGGCTCCAGGGATTAAGTGTGGACATATTTGAGGAGACATTATTTGTCTACCACACAGTCTCTATTAAATGCTTATGAATTTTTCCTACTAATTAGGACATTATATGAAGTAAAAGTACACATATACTTGAAGAGATATGTTGATATTGCATGGATGATGGTGACAACAAACATAATTCTTTCATTTACTACGTCCATGCAAATAGCCTTTATACGTGTCTGGAGAGGGAGGTGCTGAGAAGAGAAAACATTAAAGACTGGGTCAGTTCTAGAAATTTGGGATTGGTCTATTTTTATTATTTTGTGATTAGTTGTAGGTTCCTAAAACATGTACTCAAATAAGAAAAATAATAGGAAAGAGAAGCCTTCCCAATTATTTTGATTCAAGAATAACTTTTAAGATTTACCATGTGTGTACAAGGCAGAATTTGAGAAAGAAGATAAAAGAAAACTTGGAAATAAAGAGACAGGCTTCTTTGATGACATAAAGGAACAGAGCTCAAGGAAAACACCCGTGAAGAGAAGTTCCTCAGGCCTGAGACCTAGAACCCAGAATATTTATTAGCAACAATGAAACTACTCTCTTGGAGCCTAAGTTAATATGATTAATCCAACTGCTCAGACCATAAACTCCAAAGACTGTATGCCCAATCACAGCAGGGCTCATGTAGTAGGGAAACAGCAAAGAAAAATAAAAGTATATATCCTGTAAGTGATAAAATGGGCCAACAGAATGTGCCTAATCTCTATTACAAGATGGAAAACTCAAGAGAAAAAGATACTTTGCACAATTCAAAAACAGGGAATATCTCTCTACAGATATTAGGAGAATAAAATTTGCATGGTTGGTAGTTTTTAAAAGCATATATTGTGAGCACCTTGTTACTGCCTTTTACTTTGCAGTTAAAATTTTACATCTAAACAGTTTGTCCCTGTTTATTTAGACTTTTAATGTCATCAAGAGAAACTTTCTGGTTTTTATTAGTTCTTAAATCAAGATATTTAATATATAATAGCAGTTACATTCCATTGAACTATTTTTATATTCAATTTACATCATATCATTCTAAAAAGTGATACATTTTTAAACGTATGATTCCATAAAAATATTTTTATAGGAATATGGATTTGAAGCCATGGAGAAACCAAAAGCATGGACTTATTTATAGGATAACCTTGGCTGAAAGTCTCCTATACCATTTTTGGCAATATATATGTGTGGAGAAAATAACCCTTTTAATCAGAGCTTTCAAATTTATTACCGTAAAATAGTACATACTTATTATCATATTTTATCTGGTTACAATACCAACCTTTAAAAATATTGGATCTTATGTATCTCCACTCTTTCATTTTTATTGCTTCTTTAAACTTATTCATTAATTTGTCTTTCATTGCTATTTTCAAAACCCAGGTCCTTTTATTTAGTAATCTCACACTTTTATTCTATTGGTAATTCAATTTAATGAATTGCTCTGGTATCTTTTTCAAATCTTACTTTTTGCTATCCTTAAATTTATTTTTTTCCTTAGCTTTTTGAATTGAATGCTTCATTTATTTTCAAGTCTTCTTGTATTAAAATAAGAACATTTAAAGCTATTGATTTTTTCTCTAACTATGGAATTTTTCACATTCTCTATGGTTTAAACTGCAGTGTGATTAATTCCTGTGATTCCCTATAAAGTCAAAGGTTAAAGATTGGGTTACTGCTTTATTCCGAGAGTTATATAAAAAGAGCTTCAAAATTTCCAAGTGATTTTGTTTTATTTTCACCAATTTTTTATTTGCAAATCCATTGCTAGCTGCAGTTTTCTATAGGTTCTTTTTGTTTAATTTGTGTTAATATTATTCCTTTTTATTTTATCACTTTGCTGCTGTGGGAAACAGAATCTGTCTTTCCATTGTATTTTCTAAATAGTTACTATTTGTATGTAGGAAAGTTACTGATTTTTGTGTATTAACTTTGTGATCAACCAACATACTAAATTTTCCTTTGGTCTGTAGCAGGTTTTCAGTTGACTTAGATTTTGGATTACCTAGTATATAGTCTTATTATCTGTTTATGATGCTTATTTTCTGCTCTCTTTCCTAATATGTTTACCTGTTATTTTATTCTCTTGTCTATTTGGTATTTTCATTGACTAGTGCTTTTAGAACTTTCAGGAAAGCATGACAGTTGGCATCATTGCCTCATTTCTGATTTTAATGAGCATTTTTTCAGTATTTCCCAATGGAGCATATTAAGGAAGCATCCATCTATTCCTATGTCATCAACAATGAGAAGAATCAAAATTGACCTAATAATATGGTGAATTACATAAATACCTTAATATTTTCCCAGTATCAACTAATCCCTACATTCTGAATAAATCTTGTTTAGCTGCAGTAAATTAATCTCTTAATGCACCAATGGAGTCTCTTATTAATATTTTATTTAGGGTTTATATATTTAAATCTTCTGGGATTTTCTTGTCTGCTATTTTTTGAATATCAGCATTTTGCCAACTTTCTAAAGAATACTGGCATTCTCTTTTTATGTTTTGTAACAGTTTAAGTGGTTATCAGGACTATTAGACCTTTAAATATTTGAAATAATTTGCTATGAAATCAACCAGACTAGGAAATAAATTTAAGGGCAAGGAGGTATTTCTTGTTATAGATTCTATCTCAGATTTTATGAAACCCTTCTCCAACATTTTTGGTTTAGCTGAGAAGAAAAAGGAATTTTTAATTTATTATTTTATTAATTATTTATTATTTGCCAAATTTAATTTATTTACTTGCCAAATCTGAGGGCCTCTTTTCTATTGGAAGGAGGAGGAGAGCAACAATTGGAGTCAAACATTTGTCAATGAACCTTACCACTGAGCTGAATTTAGGATTCATTCATTTAACACATATTTATTCAGTACCTACTAGACATTATACTGTATGCTAGGGACAGAGTGATAAGATAGATATGACCACTGTCCTCATGAAACTTAAAGTCTAGTAGAGGAGACAGTCATTTCACAAATATCTACACAAACAGATAATTACCAATTACTGGAAGTGTTGTGAGTGAATGAAATAGTTATATTAAGAAGACTCCTGAAATTGGGGAGCACACTTGAGATTGGGTATTCAGGCTATTTCTTGGTAAGTGACACTGAAGTTGAGATTTATATGATGACTAAGAGAGAGGGAAATGAAGGTGGAGGAAAGAGTGCTCCAGCTGGATGGAATAGCATTGGAAAGGTCCTCAGTTGGGAAACAACTTAAGTTTTCTAAAGGAACTGAAAGCAGTCAGAAAAGCTCATCACAACGAACAAGTAGACGACTGGTGTCAGATAAGGCTGGAGTAATAGGCATGGGGGAAACCTCAGTTTTCCTCTCCCTGAGTCTAAACTAGGGTTCCTGACGTTTGCTTCTAGCCCTCTTCCCTGACCCTTGGCAGGCAGGGAAGCAATATTTAAGCTGAATAATCAAAGTGTACAGAATGCATAATTTCTGTTTCTTCAGAAGCTTTCAGTTAGTTGGACTAGTGCCTCCATTCTCTAACTCAAATGACAACTCATGTTAAGAACCTACGAGAGAAGCAGAAAATGCTGTCCAGGTCGAGAAAATGCTAAGAGGTAGAGTTGGATACTCACTCCCACTGTTCGTACTAGTACACTGATGTATTGGATTTGGATCCCACAAACTACCCAACACTGTGCTCTCTCCTCTAGGCCCTGCTGTTCTGAGATTGGGCTGTTTCAGGTTCTGCCTAGTACTGTGTTCACCAACTCTCTAGGCCAGCTCATCATTCAAAGACTTCTGGGCTACACTGCTCTCCTCTCAATCTTTTATGTTCTCTACTTTAGTCTGAAAAAAATAATCAATGTTACCTACCTGTGGGTACCTTTCTTTAGCTTATACCCCTTATATTTTTTCTGAATGTTATATTCCCTTTTAACATGGATTGGGAGAGGAAAAAAGTTAAGCATATTCATTCAGTTTATTTTGAACTAAAAGTTTGAGGAGCATCAGATTTGAAAAGATATATCATAAAAGATAAAGAAGAAACATAATGCTCTTGGGTCTCAATTAAATAGAAGAAAGCATATATTTTCATAAGCAAGAGACAGAAATTGACATGACACAACAGATGAAGATGCACAGGACATTGGATAAGACAAGCAATAAACATGGATACACTGTAAATGCCACAAAAGAATTCAAAATTGTACAAGATTTAGTATCAACTAAAATTATCACTGTAAAAAATTGAATCAGTCATGTGGAAATAAGGCTGAGAAGCAAACAGTGCAGAGGAGTATTACAGACAAAAGAATACGACAAGAGGGAAGAGGACAGAAGTGGGTGAAGACAGGGGAGGGAAAGTCAACATACGGATAATTCATGTTCCTGCAGAAAATACCGTGATACAATTTATGGAACAAGTTTAAATTATTTTTATAATAATAAAAGTCATAAAACTATTTTAAAGAACACAATGATCATGGGGGAAAGAACGAAAGAAGTTGGAAGGGAGAACTAAGGGAAAGAAAGAAGAAAAGAAGGGAAGGAGGGAAGGTGAGAGGGAAAAAGGAAAAAGATATATAAATGAAATCTCAAGTGAGACTCAGTATTAATACTCTATTAAGGCAAAATCTATATTCTCAGCTTATCAAATTAAGCTCAGTATTCTCAGTTTTCCCGTTTCCATATTTTTAAAACTAAGCTTATTATATACTATTTGTTTCACTGGAAAGCATAATATATAAAATAAAAATCATCCATAGTTCTCATTTCTGTCTACTCTTTCTTTATATACATATCTGTAACTAGGTTTAGATCAACCTGCAAATAAAATTTTGTATTCTGGTTTTCAACTTTCTTCATTCTGCCATGTCATCAAAATTCTTTACAATGGCTGCTAAATTTTCCTTTGTGTGTATTCACCAAATAATACTTATGTATTCCTCTAATGCTTTGACTAAAGGAAAGATGGTAACATTAAGTTTTCTGCATAAGTAGAGGAGTTCTGATTGAAAAGTGCAATGGGAACATATAGGAATAAAGCTAATGATTAGAGGAAAATAAATTCTCATCAGCACAACTCAGTGCCTTTAGCAGTAGTGTGATGTTTTCTTCAGTGATGAATGGATACTGCACATCAGTCAAGGAGAATGGTTGTGTAACATTATTTCATCAATTTAAGTTATTTATATTATTCTTCATTCAAATTAATGGCTTACATCTAAAATTTTATCATGGGCTATAACATGAAATGGTTACTTTTGAGCACAGAACATCTAATATATGGAGCCATAATGGAAGAGCTCCATATACATTCCTAAGAGAGGAAACTTGTTTAACTTCCAATAAAATAAATCCAAACCCAAAGCCAACATTTGTGTAATACTGAGTAAACGAAAGGAAACTCAGGGTTCAATGTGGTGATTTTAACTAAAGATTTCCTTTGAAATCCAGTTGTAACACTTTAATGATTATGTTCAAGATAATTTAAACCTGACAATTTTAAGTTTATCATTTTCTTCTCAAAATGGTCTTGTCGTTTAATGAGAGCTAATATTGCATCTTGTCAAGTCATAAACACATGTGGTTAGAGTCCCAGCACCACTGCTTGCTATATTGTGATGTATGGAGAGTCACGTGAGTTTTCGGAGAAGACAGCACAGTATGTTTAAACTTTGGAGGCATTCACACCTGTATTCTAACCCAATCTTGTCAAATAACCAGTTAGGAGATATCAGAAAAATTCCTTAACCTCCGTAAGTCACATTTTCCTCATGAGTAAAATAGAGATAATAATAACCTACCTCATGAGGGCAGCTAGGTGGATCACATAATAAACTGCTAGCCAAGGGACTGATACTTTACCTGGGACATAGTAGATGTGCGTTGATTACTCATGTTGGCCTTGGTTTCCTAATCACATTGAAAGGACTAAACAAAAGTATTTATGATAGTTGAAAAATGCCATGCTAATATAGTTTAATATCATTGCTATAGTAGAGCACACATACCTGTGTGCACATGTCTACACGTGTGCACGCACAAAATCAACCTGTAGGGAGCAGCACACATTCCAGCTGAACATACAGCTTTGAATATGCACATGAACATAAGAAACACAACTGAAAGGCATTCCCCAAGCCATTATCGGTTATCCTTGCCTGTGAAGTCCATTGCATAGATATCTTCACGATGAATAGCCATGTTAAAGTAAATTATAGATTGAGAGCAGCAAAAAGACAGCTAGATATAGTCCTTCATTTATTTTCCAATTTGTTGCCTAGACACCTCCTCCTTGGAATTTCTAATGTAAGATGACTTGCTGTTGTCACATAGCTAAATAGGAAGGGAGGGAAAACTAAAGAATGGCAAGCAACAGTTGAGGTTGTATTTAAAAGTGAAAACAAAGGACTTTTTCTCTAAGTAGAAAACTTGTAATAAATATTGCTTAAGTGAGAAATCAAGTCTAAATATGTCAACTCACACTCAATTTCGATTTTACAAACTCTACTTCATTATCTAACACTTCATTAGAATTTGTTCTTTTGGTTCATAGTAGCTTAGTCCAGATTTTTAACAACCAAACCGACTTTCTTGGCATGTTATACTGAATTTTTAAAGTCATAGAAACATACCAAGCTATTTATATCACAGTTTCAAAACACCTATGAATTTTACTTATGGTATATGAAACATTTGTCCATACAATTTGTTTTTAAAATTCATTCTTCAAATGTCCGATTCTTTGATTATCCTATAGTCCATTTCATTTCAATAATCTTTACTAAGGCCACACTGATATCTGTCCATATTGTTCCTTCAGCCTAGAAAAAAATTATTCATGTCTCAAGCTGGCTGTTTCTTATGTGTCCTTCAAACCCCAGACTCCAGGTCTCTTCCTGAGGAAGGATTTCACTGAGCTTCCTGTAAATATCTGTTCTTTGTAACATACCCTCTAGTCTGTAATACTCATTGCAATTTCATAGAAATTTGCTTCATCATTTGTTTAAAGTCTGTTTCTAACACTAAATAGTAAGTTATATGAAGGCAAGAACCGTGCCCAGTTTAGCACAACTGCTGTATCCCTAGAGATTAACACAATTATGGCACAGAACTGACAGGCACATAATAAATATTTGACAAATGAATGAATAGATGAATTAATGTAATAAATATGAATCTCTGTGAAATTCAGTTCCCTGTCTGTAAAGCGGGAAGAGTAATACCCACCTCAAAGGGATTTTCTTAGGATTGATCTGGCTATAACAGATGAGAAAAAATAGCAGAGCGCCTGATATCTACCAAGTGTTAAATAGATGGCAGTACTCATCAACTTCTATACTTGTGGAGTTCATAGTTGCGTACGTAACGCAGACAAGTAAACAGGCAATTGCAAGTGAGATGAGGGTCAGGGGAGATGTACGGAAACATAAGATGCTATGGGAGCTTACAACAGATATCATTACTAATTAGGAGTGAATCTCCCTCACAAAAGATTGAATGAATGGTAAATGAATGAATTAATGAAAGAATAAATGAAGACTATGAACACTAGGCATCATGCTAGGTTGGAGAAATGAAGACAGTCACTCACTTCACTAAAGAGATAATAGGTCATTGATCTTCTGTATTAACATTCCCTGTGTAACAAGTTATCATCAAAATATAAATAATTAATGGAAATATTTTCTAAATGAAGTCTCATAAATCCTACCCTTATTGTTTTAAAATGCGAGAAATATGGGGTTAAACTGGCTAGCTTATTTTGCAACACACTCCCACACAATTCATTTTGACTGATTCTACTCTTTGTGGTGTTGGGTAGTCAGAAGCTGTATCATACACCACTGCCCTTATGCTACATTTCACACCCAGCATGTTGATAACTACAGAATTCTTAGGAATGGTAAAAAAAATTATTTATCCCCAGAATATTCCTTTAAAGTAAAAAGTGCAGTCCCGGATAGAACTTTGCCCTTATACATTATAAAGTATTTATATCCCTTATCATTGTGACTGAAAAAAAAAATTCAGAAGAGCTAACCAATAATCTTTCTTAGACTGTTGAGTATATTAAGCACAAATCCTTACACTTAGTAAGTTAATATATAACACATAGCATTTGTTCGATGTATTTTAAGTAATTAAATCAATATGCATTTATTAGATTAGGCAAAGTGGACTCTTTGTTAACTCTCAGTTTCCATGGGACATTTTATTATTTGGAAAGTTGGTATTAAGATAGTCAAATGCCTTTGATAAAGGGGGGAGGGATATACATATCTATGTATTTGAACTTGCTTCATCACATATCACTTAACACCACACATCCTGTTCAGTAACACAACGAATCCTGTCATCTTACCATTAGATAGGAGCACATTTGAAGTTATTTATGCAATTGCTGATTCTCACAAAGGTGTAAACTTTACCCCTGCTATCAGTACTGATTCTTAGAAGGGCAGGGCAAAGGGATACTCTTTCCTCTTAATCTATATGATGAAGAAGAGTTATTTCTTAAACTATGGGAAAACATTGGAATGATTATTATAAAGGCGGTTATTATTAATACTATATTTTTAAAACTGAGGTGCCACCCAATGTACATAATCAGTAATTCACCACAACTCTCTCAGAAATATAACAAGAACATTCCTACTTCTTAACTCATCTCCTCCCCCAATCCAGACAATATATCAAAATTAGAAACTTACTTACATTACTATAAAGAAAATATCCATAATCCATATGAGATACTTTAACATGAAAAGGTGATTCCTGACTTATACTATATTAAATTAACACTGAAGAAAAGATGAATGTTGAAATGCCATTTAACAAAATCTCTTAGCTAGAGAGAAAAAAAAAACTAGATTGAGAGTTGATACATGTCTTCAAAGTTCTATATTGTTATTAAACCTAAAATAGTATAAAATGAAAATTCATCATTAAGTCACTGTTCAAATCTAAATACACACCTTGGTTCCCTGGACAAATGTATGAAATAAAACATTATTTCATGGAAAATGGGACACCAAGTATAATCACATGCTAGTCAAATATGTGTCAAAGAAATCTCACTTGTAGATTTTTTTTTTTAATTTGAAAAAAGTTCCAAGTCCAGATGAATTCACTGGTGAATTCTATCAAGCATTTAAGTAATAAACAACACTAATTTAATACAAATTCTTCCAAGAAATTGAAGGGGATACATTCCAACTCATTCTATGAGGTTAGTACTACTCTGAAGCCAAATATATATAGGATATGTATATGTAAAACATAAAAATATAATTATATATAATATGTATATTATTTATATCATATATAAAATAAATCACTCTCCCTTATGAATATAGATGCAAAAATTCTTAAGAAAATTTCAACAGATCAATTCAGCAGCATATAAAAAGGATATAACATCATGACTAATAGGCTTCATCCCAGGAATATAAATTTGATTAACATTAAAATATCTAACAATGTAGTTTACCATATGAATAGTCTAAAAACAAGGCAAAGCCACAAGATCATTTCAATAGATGTATCATAAGCATTTGACAAAATTCAACATGAATTTCTGAAAAAAAAATCACAGTACACTTCTTCAACCTGATGAAGGAAATCTATGATAAACCTGTAATTAATATCATATTTAATTGCAAAAGACTGAATGCTTTCTCCGAAAGGCCATTTACAGGACAAGGATGTCTATTCTTTCCATTTTCACTCAAGATTGTTCTGGTAGTTCTCTACAGCTCAATAAGAAAATACAAAATTAAGGACACTGAATTTTCAAAAGAAGTAAAACTATTTTTAATCATAGATGACATGATGATATCATCATCTATGGAGACAATCCTACAGATTCTTCAAAAGTGCTATTAGAACCAATTAGTGAATTTAACAATTTGTTAGGGTAACCAATATACAAAACATATCAATACATGATCAATGTATAAAATTTTCATATAATCAGTATATAACCTCTAATGATAAGTATATGATCAATATTGATCTGTATAAAATCAATATTAAAAATCAATTATATTTCAAAGGTTGAATTTTTCATTAATATTTATAATAGCACTGAAAATATGAAATACATTGAGATGAATTTGACTAATGATATAGATTTGTACATTTAAATCTACAACATGTTGCCAAGACAAATTGAAGAAGTCCCAAATAAATGAAGTAATAGAATATGATCATGGGTTGTAATGCTGAAAATTGCTAAGAAATGAATTCTCCCCCAAATTAATCTAATGGTTCACTGTAAAAATTCTAGCAGTCAAAATCCTAGAAAAGTTTTTGTAGAAATTAACAAGGTAAATCTTAAATTTATATGCAAGGTGTCTAAGAGCAAAACTTTGAAGAAGAACAAAGTTGGGGGATTTATACTATTTTATCTAAAGTCTTTTATAAATCTATTATAATCAAGACATTGTAGCTTTGGTATAGTGTTAGATAGACCAATGAAACAAAGAAAAAAGAGTATCCAGAAGTAGATTCATACATAATCAGTTCACTTTTGATAAAGATACTAAGACAGTTCAGTGGAGAAAAGATTATATTTTTAACAAATGATACTGAAATAATTGCATAGCCATATGCTAAAATAAACCAACTTCTACCCTTATTTCATTTCACATGCAAAAATAATCTCAAAATAGATCATCAACTTAAATGTAAGAATTAAAACTACAACCTCTAGAAGAAACCATAGGGAAATAAAAACTTAAGACACTTGGGTTTGGCAAAGATTTCTTTAATATGACACTATATTCTAAAAAAATTATGTAAATTGGACTTCATCAAAATTAGTTTGGCTCTTCAAAAAACACTATTAAGAAAATGAAAAAGCAAAGTCATATAGTGAGAGAAAAATACTTGCAAAACAGATACCTGACAAAGGACATGCTCTTAGAATCTATAAAGAACTATTAAAATTAACTAATAATAAATAACTCATCAAAACATGGAGAAAAGATGTAAAAGACACTTCACCAAAGAAGATATACAAATGGCAAATAAGAACATGAAAATCTCTAAAATTAGAAAGGGAAACCACAACAAGTGTTTACAAGAGTGTGTAGAAACTAAAACACGTGCATACTGCTGATGAGGATATCAGATGGCACGACCATCTTGGAAAATGATTTTGTTTTTTTCTTTAAATAGTAAACATATATCTATAGTATGATCTAGCCATTAAACTCCTAGGTATTTACCCAAGAAAAATGAAAAGCATGGGCCTACAAAAAGACTTGCTTAGGAATGTTGATATCTGCTTTACTCCTAGCAGCCCAAACTGGAAACATTGCAAATATGCAACCACAGGTGAATGGATAAATACCTTGTGGTATATCCATATGATGGAAAACTACTCAGCAGAAAGAATAAAAAAATGCATATATGGATGAATCTCAAAATCTTCATGCTGATTTAAAGGACCCAGACAAAAATGAGTATATACTTGATTCCATTTGTATAAATACCTAGAAATAAAAACAAATTCCTTGTCAGAAAGCAAATGAGGGGTTGCTGAGGAAAGGGAGGAGTGGGAGAAGATGGCAGGAAATGATTATTAAAGTGGCACAAGAAAAGTATTTGTTCATTGTCTTCATTGTGGTTATTGTTACGTGTGTGTATGTGTGTCAGAATTTATCATATTATACACTGTAAATATAAGCAGTTTACTATAGGCCAATTATAATTAATAAAACTATAAAAAGTCATAAACAATCAATAGACTACATTACATACAATTAACGAAACTTCACTTACAGGCTATTAATCTCAGTTATTTTTTATGTGTGTGATTCCCACTTTCCCAACTTTTAAAATTGGGAAAATAATAGTGCATCTTCATAGTTTTGTTAGGTGTACAAATGAGATAAACCATGTTCAAAAGCTAAACTCTGTCAATTACATAATCTACTCAATAAATGCTAGCTATTATTAATTTTAATATGGCAAATACAAGGGAATCTGAAAAATAAAATGCTAAGCTAAAACTGATCCTATATTTACACTAGAGTTATATATGTATTTTTCAGTTAGCAAGAAGTTTAGATATTAATGGTCATGCAAGAACAGAATACCAGGGCTTGTATACAAACTAAGTGAGAAATTGGACCCAAGATTCTTGCTTAAAGTCCAGACTCACTAAGTGATACAACTTAATAAAAGGGCCACCTGCAGGCAAAAATAACAAAAAGGAAACTTTATCGCCTTTGAATGGGAAATTCTTCCAAGATTTGGGAAACTTCAAGCTAACAATTAACTTAAAGGAATGAAGATTAGTTTTTGTTTTGACCCTAGGGTAATTAAGAGAAGCAAATGCAAATTCTCCAAGTATGGAAACAATCTCAAGCCAGCTCTCTGGAGACTTCTACAACTCCTTGCTAAACAGAAACTCACGACTCCTATTTATAAAATGCATGTATAATCAAGCTACCATGAGCAGGAATCAGAAAACAAACAATCAAATTAATATGAATAAATTGCTTGAAGAAATTAACAAGGAAAAAAACAGGAAAGAAAAATAAACATCTTTGAAAATAAAAACTCAAGTCTTTATGTACTGGTTAACTAAATAAAGAAGTGAAAGCGGAATGAAGCCATTAAAAATTACAAAGAATGGCACTCATTCTCATCAGCATAAAAACACGTTATAATTTATATCAAAAAACAAACAAACAAATAACACAAAACTCCCACCAGTTCTGCCCTTGCTCCCGTACAGTCTTCCCTCCACAAGGCATCAAGGGTAATCCTTCTAAAAAGTAAGTCAGATCACATCAATACCTTACTTAAAACCCTACAATGCCTTCTCATCTTATTCAGAGAGTGAAAGGTCACACTCTTATGAGGACCATCAAGGCACTATTTGCCCTGGCTCCTTGCTACCTCCTTGACCTCATCTCATACCATTCTCCTCTTGCTTGCTCATCTCCAGTTCCACTGATGTCTTTGCCATCGATTCTTACTCTCATCTCACTTCAGTACTTTCATTCACTATTCCCTTTGCCTGAAATATTCTTCCCATGGATATCCACTTAGTTCCATCCTTCCCTTTCCACAAGACCCTGATAAATAGTCCCTTTTTTAAAAAGAGGCTTTCTCTGACCTCCCTATGTAACATAGCACACATACATATACACTCCTTCCTGATACACACAGCTTTAATTTTTTATACTTTTCCCTCGATGTCATATTATATATTCAATTTTATTTTTTCATTATAAAATATAACAAAATATTAAAAGTACCTACAAGGTAATTATAAGAAAATGGTATAAATATTAAGGTAATCACCACCCAAAATAAGACATTGAACCTCAGCAGTAAGCCAGAAGAGCCCATCCATCCCTTACAAATTGTAAGCTCAACCAAGTTCCCTAAGGTGAAAACTACTAAATCATTCATTCACATTACTGTATATTATTCCATTGTATAAACATACTAAAGTTTACTGCTTCATCTATATTTTATGAGCATTTGCATTACGTCCAGTCTGTATGCATGTACTTGATGCGTATATGGCCATATTTCCCTAGGGCATTTACCTAGCTGTGGAATTTCTAGGCTTTTGATACACATATTTTCAACTTTACTGGATAAGATAAACTGTCCTCCACAGTGGTTATACTTGTTTATACAATCCTATATGCCATGTATAAGAATTCCCATCACTCCACATTTTCACAAACACTAGATACTGTCTGGTTTTTGTTAAGAGTACAGATTTGAAACAAGAGTTAAGAAGGTTAATCTAAAGAACATATGGAAAACTGTGCCCCAAATATATTAGAGAAAATACAGAGAGCATATATAATAACTGACCAGGAAATGGGCTATAATTCAGTCCCAATAGATTTCAAAGGATCATTATACAGACCATATTCTTTTACCATAATTCAATTGAGTTTAAGATCAACGGGGGAAAAGTGTTAATACAAAAGACTCAAGAAACTAGGGAACTGTTTTTAAAAATTGAACTATAGTTGATTTACAATGTTTCAGGTGTACAGCAAAGTGATTCAGTCATATAAAAGAATATATACATATATTCTTTTTCAGATTCTTTTCCATTATAGATTATTAAAAGATACTGAATGCAATGAAGCCAAAGCAAACATACAGACAGAAGAAAACATGGCCTTAAGTAATACATGAGAGAAGAAATGCTGAAAATTCATGAGCCAATTATCTAACTTAAGAGTTATAAAATATCAATCAAATTCAAAAAGAATGGAAGAAAATAAACACAAGGGTAGGAGTAATAAATAGGAAATAATGACAATATATGTTCAGCAAATCAACAGCTGCTCATTTAGAAAGACTAATCAAAGACAAATCTCTGTCATCAAGAACACAATATCAACAATATAAAGAACACATAGCTACAAAACAGCAGTTATTAACAAAATGGTGATTGGATATTATGATTAACTCTAGGCCTATAACTGTCAAAACTTATACAAATAAGCAGTTTCCTTGAAAAATATCAACACTGACAAGAAATAATAGAAACCCAAATAGACCCATAAATAAGCATTAAAAAAATTGACCAACTGGATGAGAAGATGTGGTATAGGCACAATGGACTATTAAAATAATGAAACAAAAAAAGAGTGAAATAATGCCATTTGTAAAACATGGATGGACCTTGAGGGCATTATGCTAAGTGAAGTAAGTCAGACAGAGAAAGACAAATACTGTATGATTTCACTTATATGTGGAATCTAAACAACAAAATAAATAAACAAACATAACAAAACAGAAATCATAGATACAGAGAACAAACAAGTGGTTGCCAGAGGGGAGGGTTGTGGGGAGAGGAGAGAAATAGGTGAGGAAGATGATGAAAAGTGCCATGTGCAAGATTAAAAAGTAATTGATCAGTCCTTAAAAATTATGACACCTGTCTGCCCCCTTCCCACCTCCACCTCTCTCTCTCTGTCTCTCTGTCTATCTGTCTCTCTTTCTCTCTCTCTCTCTCTCACACACACATATACACACAGAGACTCAAGTAGTTATACAGGTGTAATCTACAGATTCAAAGAACATACATAAAATATATAACTTTTACAGAGAAACAGAAAAGAGGAAACAATGTAATCAGTGTAGCATAAACTGAATACCAAAACCTGACAAGGACACCAGGAAAAAAGAAGAATCGCAAGTCAATCTCTCAAACACAGATGCAAAATTCTTAACTAAAAATAAAATAAAATTGCAAACACACACAAACTTCAAGTGAAATGTATTATATATGTATGTATGTATATGCTGGTTGTATCCTAAGGGATCCTAAGAGTGCAAAGATAATTTTAACATTGGGAAATCAGTTGCTGTCATATCCTACATTAACAGATAAAAGGAGAAAAGTCAAATAGTGACACCAACTTTCAAAAAGCTAGGATTACTACTTCTCATCCAGTGCTTACTTCATACCATGTGCTTTACTGTTGCAATCTATAATCTGGCTCTATCATTAATATTACATTTGTGCAAATTACTAATGTTCATCATTTAGTCAAAAAATAATAGTTTATGAATTAGTGGGCTGAAAATTTTATGCACCATACTCACCTTGGTTTCACTGATAAAACCACTGAGTTTGCCTTTTAAGCTACAAAATCATACAGTGATATAAAATGCATCATTTTCTTGCTGACAAAATAATATTCTTTTCAGAACATCAAATTCCTAGCGATAAAATTTTTTTTCATCCTTGAGTTGAAAAGGGACTTAGCAGAAAAAAAGATCCAAGTTTAAAAATATAAACATACGTCTCAAGTAAAATATACTTGATAAGGATAATACATTGTTAGAAAACTGATTAACACTTATTTCCCAGAAAACTCAGAGCAGTTTACAAGAACCAGCCTCCTATTTCTTTATTTCCATCAACTGTTCACTCCCTTTTTGCTCAGCAGTTTGGGTTTCCACTATATACAAAATTTTATTAAACAAATTAACCATAGGCAAATAATGTATATAAAAAGGTATCGAATTTTGAATTTTGGGAAAAGTGGATTTTTTTTCCTTTGAACTACAATTAAAGATTCTTTGCTCAAATGAGAAAAAAAAAGTGTCATTTATTTTTAAACAAATCTTATAATAGATATTATCATCTTCAAAACCAAAGCTCTGCTTCACAGAGGTGTTGAAGTTTCATATAAAATATATTTTATGTTGGCTTTGTCATAATGGTCATTTACCTTGAAAGAATTTTTAAATTGCAGCTCTGTACATAGCCTGCGAACAGGCAGACCTGTAATACCTTTTCCTGAGATTGAAAATGAATGTTAGAACTAAAGAAGCAGGTTAGAAGGATCAATTACTTTCTCTAATAGGATTTGATTTTCTTTAATTTGCGCCAATCTCAACAAACCAGAACAAGTGTATATCGCTCGTGTCAGAAGACAAGGCCAAAATTTGTGATAAAAGGTTGCAATGTGACTATAGTCAGAAGACATGATTTGAAGCTCTCTGGAAAATGGAATTCTCATCTGCAATCAAATAGGATAGCGTTTAATATTTAAATTATAATTCCCTTATGTCATAAATCAAAACCATGAAGAAAAATAATGCCTCCAGTGATCTGAGAAAATAGCTAAATATTACTATTTTATATATAAATGACACGTAAGAGCTTAAAAAAACTTTCTTTCCTATGTCATCCCCATTTTATGTTAAAAAAAACCTGAGCTTCAGCAACATAGTTATACTGATGCTATTAGTATTACTCTAACGCCTAGCTAACATCTATTGAGTCCTTGCTCCGTGCCAGGCACGCATCCATAAATGGCAGAGCAGCAGCAGCTGCTAGGTTGGCTTCCCACAGTTCCAGAAATTTGACCAGGAAGGATATAATAAGCAGAAATGGATTCCCTTTATTACTTACATAGAAAGCAAAAGCAAAATCGGCATGGTATCACCTTCAACGTGTCCCTGGACCCCTGAGATGACACTGTATCAGAGGGACCAGATGACTCGAATGATGGTTTGTCTCTGTGGTAGAGGAGCCAAACAGTTTTGTAGAATTACACAGGAACTTGGAGTTGTACCTTAAAGGGTAAGACAAAGTGGAAAGTCCTGTACCTTACCAGATCCAGAGAAAAAGATGATAAACTGCCCTCTGGAAGCCTTCTACAAGATAGGGAGTCTCCAAAAACTAGGGAGGAGGATGAGAAATGGACTTGTAACAATCTTAACAAAACTCCCATCTTTCTCTGTTCCTTAGAGGACCACAGAGTGTTCTGCCAAGATTCGGGTCAAGTTGTGGTTGAGCCTTGCCTACATGGCCTCTGTGGAGACAGGCAAGGTGGGGGTGGAGCCATTCCTCTACACATTACATCACATAAATTAATCCTTAGAAAGAGATAATATAATTATCTCTATTTTACCAATAAAGGCTTCAAGACTGGAGACTGAAAGTGGTTAAATACTTGTATGTCTAGGGACACAGTTATGACTCTGGATTTTAGGGGCTACAAGTTACAGAATATCCAATTTAAACAGGCTCAAACCATGGAAGCATTCAATTTTCTCACCAAGATGTCTGAGAGTTGGTGATTCCAGAGTCAGTCTGGCAGCTCAATTCTACTATTAGGAACCCATTTTCTTTCCATAATTCTACTCTGTCCCCTTTATCACACGAACTTTTTGTCCTCTGACTTGTTGCTTCATGGTCACAAGATAGCTGCCACAGCTTCAAATATCACACCATCACAGGACAGTGATCAAAGCAGGAAGGCATGAATAACACAGGGAAGGAGGAAAGGTGCTTCCCTAACAAAGTCATACCTCTACTAGCAAGGAAGGAAGGGGAAACAGTCATCATGTTGGCAATCAACATTGTCTACCATAAACAACTAACCAGTACTAGAATTAAAACTAGAGGAAGAAATCTACCATTCCCACAGTAAGTCCACCATTCCCAAATAGGACATTTGTCTCCTACATGCAAGAGGAAAGTCTGATTTCTTCTATCAGTGGCACTCACTGAAAGGACAAAATAGATTTTATCATCAATATGTTTCATCTTGTAGGTAAATCTCTTAGGCTTATCCCTGTCTAAGTCTGAGGAAGGCAAGATAGAGGCAACTATGCCTCTGGGCTAAACTGGAAGGTTTGGGTGTGTTCAGTAAATGATCAAGACCAGGATTTTCTTTTGCATAAGATGTTGGTACGGTGCATGCATCTTTTCCAGTGTTCATAGCAGCACTATTTACAATAGCTAAGACATGGAAGCAACCTAAATGTCCATCAACAGATGGCTGGATAAAGAAGTCGTGGTATATTTATATAATGGAATACTACTCAGCCATAAAAAAGAATGAAATAATGCCATTTGCAGCAATATGGATAGACCTAGAGATCATCATACTAAGTGAAGTAAATCAGAGAAAGATAAACATCATATCATTTATATGTGGAATCTAAAAAAATGATGCAAATGAACTTTTTTATAAAACAGAAATAGACTTACAGACATAGAGAACAAATATAGGGTTACCAAATGGGGAGTGGGGGAGAGGGATAAATTAGGAGTTTGGGATTAACATATATACACCACTATGTATAAACTAGATAACCAACAAGGTCCTATTGTATAGCACAGGGAACTATATTCAATATCTTGTAATAATCTATAACGGAAAAGAATCTGAAAAAGAATGAATATATATATATATATATATATATATATATATATATATATATATACACACATACATATACGTATACACATGTATAACTGAATCACTTTGCTGTACACCTGAAACTAACACAACATTGTAAATCAACCATACTTCAATTTTAAAAATGTTAGTAGGCATGGCTATATTAGTTCTTATGACAGTGGAATGTGGTTAAATACAGTGTGTTTCTGTCTGGGCAGAACTTTTTAAGACAGGATTGGCAAAGTTTTTCTTCTGCAAAGGGCTAGACAGTCTATATTTTAGGCTTTTCAGGTCACATACAATCTATCACCGCTATTCAACTCTGCCCTTGTAGTACAAAAGCAGCCACATACAACACATAGATGAATGAGGGTAGCTGTATTCTAATGAAACAGATCGTGGTCCAGGTTTGGCCCACAGGCCACAGGTGCCAGCCCCTGCTTAAAGAGATCATAACAAATCACCATGTATGCCTCCTGCTAGCCAGGATAAGAAGCGATGTTCCAAAGAGTGCAGAGTCCACCAGCCTGGATTCCTGCTTAAGGATGATGTGGAGTTGAACACCCAGTAAAGCCAAGATGGATGTATAGCAGGAACAAGAAATAAACTTTAAGTCACTGAGATCTTTAGGTTGTTTGTTACCATGGCATGACCAAGTGCATCTTTACCAATACAACATGCTTATTTCTTGTATAATTAATTGAATTATATTCCCTCAGTAATAAAGAGAAAACAATAAAGAATGGAATATTTCAGAGTGGGAGAAATATGAAAGCTTCTTGAGTTGCCAACAGGCAGCATGAAATCTTTATCAATCCTGCAAACAGCTATGATTCATTATTAGTGTTTTGACCTCATCTAGGTTTTCCATTCTATGGGCCGATTTTCTTTTTTAATTTATGTTTCACATGTATAATCTCATTTAATATTTATAACTTTCTCTCTCTGATCACAGAGCCCATCTGTAAGGGAAAAGGGAATGTCGAAGAGACAAATCATGAAATCAGATTACTGAGAAAGTGGGAAGGGGTAGCAACCAGAGTATAAGTGGAGATATCAGCCTTGAATTGGAGAAAGGATCTCAGTGAGACCAGAGAGAAAGCAGCAAAACTTAGCAATAAGCACAGTTGATATTGAAAACTTTAGATTAGCAACCATATTGGCATATGTCATTCATAACATTGTTTACTTTTCTATAATCCTCACGATAACTCTGCAAATTAAGTACTATTCCCTTAAGTGTCCTTAAAGGTAAGGATAGTGTAGCTCAGAGAGGTTAAGTAACTTACCTAAGGTCACATGACTAGGAAATGGTAGGGTGAAGATTCAAACCTGAAGCTTCTTGATTCCAAAATCTGGGTCATAAAATGGCTTGGTTTCTTGAGATTAAGAATAGTGTTTCATGCTATACTCTATACCAGCGGTTCTCAACCAGGGGGTGATTTTGTGCCTCAAGGGGGCATTTAGCAATGTGTAGAGGTATTTTTGGTTGCCAACAAGTGGGTATGTGAGGGTCAGTTTGGGCATCCACTGGGGAGAGACCATGGATGTGGCTAAATATCCTACAGTGCATACACAGGACAATCCTCGAATAAGAAAATTATCTCAACCCAAAATGTCAGTGGTGTGGAGGCTGAGAAACCCTACTCTTTAATTTATCTCTCTTAGCACAAATCCTTATAATGGCAGGTGCTGATTAATTGTAGGATTGAAAAGAGTGGCTTCTGTTTCACAGAATAATTTTATTTAATGAAAAAATTGAGGCCTGCCTTTCCATGCTGGATTTACCAAAATGATAGTCCTAATCCCCGGAGACTACTTGGTAGCACCATTGTTGGATAGCATCCAATTTTTCTGGTATTACAGAAAGAAAACAACTTGACCCGACTCCCATAAATCATGGTAGGGGCATATGTTTTATTTACCATTCCTTGCCAATGCTCTCCAGGCACTTTAGTATTCAGATTATTAAGCATTTTAAGACAATTAAAACATTTAAATGCAGCAACAGACAAATATTTTTAAACTTCATTTTAAAGGTTCTAGCAAACTGAGTATTCTGAATACCAATATCTTGCTAATGCTGCGGCAGATCCCCATAGACGCAATGTGTTCTTGACCTTGCTGACACATGATTATAATTAGCAAACACTGGGGAATCAGTTCATTCTAATCTCAGTAAATATCTATGAACTTACAGAGATCAAAAGAGAAAATGTCAGGAGTAGCTATGATAAAATAAACAGAAAAAGGACTCCCCAGGCAATGGTATAAGCCTTACCAGAAGCTAATAAAAATAAATAGGTGTGCTGAAATTCTGAGCAGCTAAGATCTTACTACTTCCAGGCTCTCCTTCCCTATTCCTTCTACTACATCCACATCCATTTCTCCCACACCCGTCTACCATAGTGTGCCTTGATGGATGAACTTGTCCTAAAGTTCGAAAGTGACTACGTCACTTATTTGTGCAAAAGTTCTGCCTATCTAATAAAACTCTTTAGACTGAAATTCAAAACCATTAACAATTTGGTCTCTTCCTATTCTTCCTAGGCCACTTTATGCTTTGGTCAAAACTATTCATTCTTACCATGCCTTCTTTCCTATTTCCTTTATCTAGCATACTTCTCCCTTCCCAACCAGGATTCTCTCCATGGGAAGTACCCACCCAACACCCCAAGTTCTGGTACTCTTAATCTTGATGAATCCATTAGAGGAAAGGGCTAACTATTTGTCCTTGTTAAAGGCGACCTTAACAGAGTGACATAGGAGGCACTCAGGAAATGAATTTTTAACAGTGTACATAAATGATGAAATACAGTAATGAGATATAGAAGAAATTGCATGTTATCCAACAATGGTGCTACCAAGTAGTCTCCGAAGACTAGGACTATCATTTTGGTAAATCCAGTATGGAAAGGCAGACCTTAACGTTTTCATTAAATAAAATTATTCTGTGAAACAAAAACCACTCTTTCCCCTCATTCCCTAGAGAAGAATATAACCATTCATGGACAAGTAAGTAACAGTGTATCAGGAGACAAGGATTAAGATTTAATCAACTCTCTGCATTTGAAGTCCATGAGACACATAGAGATAAAAAAAATAAAAAAAATGGCCTACATTGTTTTAACTAGTAGAAGATAGTGAAAACTGCATTCGTAGAAAAATAAAATTAAATCAATGTTTTTGAGATGCTATCTCTGCCTGCAGAGGCAGTGGACTAGGAGCTATTGAACTATAGGATATGTGATGAGTTTGAGGGCACTGAAGGAAACATTGACCTTAAGTTCAGAGCTTGATTAGAGAGGAATTATATGTAAGTGCAAATTTGAAGTTAAACATGCTTGTTAAACATCAAGTGCTCTTTCAGCAAAAGGTAAAGAAGTTAAAATCAATAGTAATAATTATTGTAACCATTTTCACCTAAACATAAAAATTTCTTCTACAACAAGGAAAAAAGCTAAGAAAAACAGTACTTTAACTGAAATATATTTTATCAGTTAAAAACAAAACATTAAAACTATAAAAACAGGGTTACAACAGAAACCAACAACAAAGTGAACTGATTCATTAGCATGTTGCCACACATTGACAAAGATTCTTTGCTTAAGCAAACCTTAGTCAGGATCTTGAACCTGCTCCTAGGCCCATCTCTGCACTTCCTTGTAAAATCCAATTTTAGCAGCAGCCTTGCTAAGTCAGTTTAACCAGAATCCTCCATCCTAGATATCTGATCACCCTTGATATCTCATGTCTTATCATCCCGACCTATCTTCAGTGAAGAATCTTGTTAGGACAGTTTAGCCAGAATCCCCCTCACTCCTGATTTCCTCTTGGTAATTCTCCATTCACTAGACTCTCCACTTTGCTCCTTGGCTATAATTTTCCATTTGCACATGCTGTACTCAAAGTTGGGCTCAATCTCCCTCTTCAACTGTAAAATCCCAATGCAGTGGTCCCTATGTAGCACAATAGTCCTGAATAATGTCTACCTTATCGTCTTCAAGAAGTGTCACTGAATATTTTTTCTTAACTACATGTCATGGCAAACAGTGATGTTGTCAACTTTTTATAAGAATGTGAACAGGCCCTTTTGTAATTGTTACAGTGTCAGCCAAGAAATAAGCACACAAATAAAGTGAATCTCAGCATTTTAATGTATCTACACTTTCAAAGAAGAGGCCTAAAAATAACTCAAGGAAACATGTGAAGCTGGTATTCTCCATGCTAGCCTTTCTAGTGATTCAATCTAGTTCAGGCAAATTTCTTAAATGGATGTTTAAAAATTGGTGCTAACAGTGAACCATAAAAGGCATAGGCATTTTTGAAGATAATTTTTTCAGTTCTTTTTTATTTCAATTTGGTATCATTCTCTCCTGCAAAGTATGGAGAATTGACTTCAGTTCAGACACTAATATCCTAGCCTTCTAGTTGAATGGATATTAAGATTGTTGTTGTTTTTAAAGTGAAAACATGCCCTACCCTGAAAGGGCATTACTGAAATAATGCTAACATGATCAGCACATTTGAGTGCAAATATTAAAAATGTCATTAATCATCCACATATTTGTCTACATTTCCACAATAGAGAAAAACACTAACACAATGGAGAAAAAAATAACATTTGTCTTTGTTGATTATTCTTCAGATATTAACACCCAAAGAAGGATATGTTTCCAAATGGACAAAAATGGTTACTCGAATATTTGCACTCTTTGTGTGAGAGCATGTATTTGAGTTATAAAAGTGTTCGTGCATAGCTGTCAAATAAGTCCTTTAACTTATTTGAAAACTGCACAGACCTTTTACTTTAAAACATAACTGTCATCTACATGGACAGAGTGGTTGCACAGCTTCTGTGACATAGACTTGATTCAAATCTCCCAGCAAAATCATTTTAAATATAGATGCAGTTCAAATATTTTATGTGATTTGAAAGTTCTACTATTCTGAAACTGAAAAAAAGGGAAAACTGTTGTTAAATCTTTACACTAAAGAGGAAGCATCACAGAGTAGATTATTTTAAAATCAGAAAGATTAAAAAAAAGATTCTCCTTTGTATAATAGATGTGCAGATTAATTTTATTTGGTAAAATAAATATAACTTAAAACCTATTATAGTAACCATTTTTAAGTGTACAGAGTTCAGTGGCATTATGTACATTCATATTGTGCAAACATCACCACCATTCATCCCCAGAAATCTATGAGTGGACCATTAAGCTCCTACAGTCAGTCGTTCATCAATAAATGGATTTTAAATTTTAGAAAACATACAGAATTTAAAATAGGGGGAATTACATGCAAATGAAAATCTATAAATGATAAACTTTACTCATGGAATAAAGTAGTTTTGTCTATAAAATGGATCATTTAAAACAGGGTTTAACAAAGTTGAACAGTCAGTACTGAGTAGAGACTGTTAATCTCTCATACACAATTTGAAAACCATATATAGTTAGTGAGGATCAGAAACATACAGGAGCCATTAACTCAACTAATATGTCAACATGGATAACTACTATGAGGCCTAAAAGATGAATGACCTTTGCTTGATTACATGCATTTTATGGCAAAAATAAAATGGAATTATCTGCTACAAAATCTGAGAGAAGGATTTATTTTTTAAATGTTGTCTAGACTCTTAAAAAGAAAATTGATTTTTAAAATGCTGGGATAGAACAATTGAAATGTCATGTAAAAATAATTCTTGGCCTAAAGTAGTCTAGGTAGCAAATATAATTTTAGGAGTCCCCACTAACTCTTACTCTCTACTGTACACTATATTCTCAAAATAGGTAAAATATTGTTTATCCACTTGCAATACAAAATTTACTTCCACATTTCCAGAGTAAGGCAGGAGTATTATATGGACAGTATAAATCCACTTGTGTTTTTTGTATGTATATGTATGGAGATGGGGTTGATAATCATAGCATTGTTAACATTGATGATGACACACTAATAATCATGGATTTCAATAAATCACCAAATATCTAAATTATACTGGATCCTTGAGATCATTAAGTCCATTTCTTTTCAAACTTCATAAAGCAAGAGAATGAAATCTGTCACAAAACTCCAATATTTACTAGTGATAAAAGTGGAACTATTATATCGAAAGCCCATTCTGTACTCCTGGGTTCTTTGTGAGTCATTCACATTTAACTGAAAACAAAGCTATTTCACTAAAGAGAACAAATCCCTGACCCATCTTTTCCTACTTTAAAAATCTACCAGTCCTGAAGACCTAAACAAACAATTCTCCAATGAAGATATACAAATGGTCTATAACAAGCACATGAAAAAATGCTCAATATCAGTATCACTGTGGAGAAAAGGGAACCCTTCTACATTGTTGGTGGGAATGTAGTTTGGTGAAGCCATTATGGAAAACAGTTTGCAGATTCTGCAAAAAACTAAAAATAGACTTACCATATGATCCAGCAATCCCGCTCCTTGGCATATATCTGGAGGGAACTCTAATTAAAAAAGACACCTGCATCCCAGTGTTCATAGCAGCACTATTTACAATAGTCAAGACATGGAAACAGCCTAAATGTCCATATACGGATGACTGGATAAAGAAATGGTAGTATACTTATATAACGGAATATTACTCAGCCATAAAAAAGAATAACATAATGCCATTTGCAGCAACAAGGATGGACCTGGAAATTGTCATTCTAAGTGAAGTAAGCCAGAAAGAGAAAGAAAAATACCATATGATATCACTCATATATGGAATCTAAAAAAAAAAAGACACAAGTGAACTTATTTACAAAACAGAAATAGTCTCCCAGACATAGAAAAGAAAATTATGGTTACCAGGATGGAAAGTGGGTAGGAAGGGATAAATTGGGAGTTCAAGATTTGCAAATACTAACTACTATATATAAAACAGATATACAACAAGTTTCTTCTGTACAGCACAGGAAACTATATTCAATATCTTGTAATCTACAATGAAAAAGAATATGAAAATGAATATGTGTATGTGCATGTATGACTGAAATATTATGCTGTACACCAGAAACTGATACATTGTAAACTGACTATACTACAATGAAAAAATAATTTTAAAATAATAAATAAAAATCTAGCAGCTTATGTGGGTGCCACACTGCATGTCTTGGAATGAACTTTACAGTTTCAAGAGGGAGCACTTTGCGGGGAGGGTAGAGCTCAGTGGTAGAGTGCATGCTTGCTTAGCATGCTCAAGGTTCTGCATTCAAGCCCCAGTATCTCTATTAAAAATAAATAAATAAATAAACCTAATTACCTCCCCGCCAATAAAATAAAATAAAATTGAAAAAAGCAGTCCTTAAAAAAAAGAAAGAGCACTTCAAAGCTGCTAAGAAATTTTAACACAAAAAAGAAGTGATAAATATATGACATGCTAGAGGTGTTAGCTAATGATATAGTGGTATTCATATTGCAATATATAAATGTATCAGACCAACATTGTATAACTTAAACCTACACAATCTTATATGTCAATTATATCTCAATTTAAAAAATGGCTTTCAATGATTTCCATTTTTATGGCCTTTATTTGACTTGTCCATTCATCATTCATTTATTAATTACTATCATGCATCAGAAATGGAGAAAGGCATGGTCCCCGATCTCACAGATCTTACATTCATTGAGTGTCTATTAGGTACATCCTTCTTTCAGAGCTGTCCCTTAAATACAGCCCTACAACCCATGCTGAAGAGGTAGGCTGAGGAATCCTACAATCCCACAAAATACCAATAATCCTCCAGTTGATCAGAATGGAACACGGGTATATGCTTAGCTGACTCAGATGGAGGTAATCTACGACTGGCCAATTAGCAGTTACTGTCCTGAATCTTGAGACACAAAGAACAGAATCAAATGATGTTGGTGGCTTAAATTGAACTATCTGAAATAGATTGTCCTAGAAAGGTAGGGCCAAGGGGAAGCATTTGGCAATTCACATGCTGATGAGGAAACACAGGTGAAAAAACCAGAACGGAAGAGAAAAAGGCAAAAATGAAAGACCACAAGGCCCCAGAGACACTATGAAAGATTCCCATTAAAACCTTACTTTGTGTTAGATTGAATGAGTTCATTTCTCTTGAAGCCAAAAGAATATAACTGAGGTGAATATAAAAAAAATGTATTACCACTCTTGAGTGGTTGAATTATGGATGAGATTATGGGTGAATTTTATCTTCTTTAATATAATTTCTATATTTTCCAAAATTTATGCAATGATTCTCTATGGATTTTATAATTAGATAAACATTCAGTCATTCAACAAATATTTATTAAGCACTGAATATGTGTCAGGCCCTTTCCCAGGTTCTGAACATGCACCAGTGAAAAAAATGTGCACCAGGCAACTGTCATCCTGTAGCTAACATTAACGTTCGTGATTTACCACATCCCCTTCCTCCTGCCTCACTGCTGAGGCATACAGTTTCCTACAGAAACCAAATGACTTCAAATGACTTATTTGGTTTAGCTTGCTTGGAAGAGGTTTACACATGGAGGTTTTAGGAAGATTGGCAACTGCAAACTAAACTTGCTCCTAAAATGCTCCTAAAATCTTTGAAACCAAATAATAAATAAATACATAAATAAAAATAAAACTAGAAATTTTCTTTGCAGAAGCCCTACTCAAATTCACTCGGGTTGTTTCCAACCTTGGTTATTTGAGTTGAATTCCTATTAACTAAAAATATGGTTTACCTTATGATAGGCAGAATGCAGTGTGTGTGTGCGTGTATTGCTATAATTACTATATTAAAGCAATATTCTGAGGATTCTTAAGCATACCGTCTGCTTCCTATCCACACCTCCCACCCAATTTTTTGGTAATAGTGTTTTACATTAAGCAGATAGGCAATATTTTTAAAACTCAGCTGTAGCTGTGTCAAATACATTGCAGATATTTCTAACCCTTTGAAAAGTGTAGACAAGAACAGAACAAAGACAGCCTGTGAAGATCTAAAACATATCTCAGGAAAGTTATCTGCCTTGGAAAGCTAGAGTTTGCTTTGCCGTAGTATCCTATTTTCAAGGACAAAGAGTTTGTACAAAAAGAACAATTTGCTGAGTAATATGAAGAGTATAAAGTGTAATTATAGTTTTATCAGTAAGACAAGATATTCTTCAAATAATTTTTTAAAGTAACAACAGGATTCTGCTTGGCTTTTTGATTCATAGTGGCCTCGAATACAAGCTGTTACACTGCAATTGTCTATGGGTACATGCATTTCTAAAGGAAAATACTGCAAAAGAATTCTTAAAAATGGAATAGGCCCACACATAATATGCAGCAATTTATCTTTAAATTGACCAAGAAATGGGGTTAAAGGTTTTATTGGGGGTCTTTAAATTTAACTCACACCCCGTTTCCTCTGTAATTGCAGAAAAAGGGGAAATTTGATGAACTTCAGTTTTACTTATAGTTGAACATAAATACAACACTACATAGTTTCACCTATCGTGAAGGAAATATATAGTGGTGAATATTCACTCAGTATAAATTTCTCTCCTGTTTCAGACTGGGACTTGGGCCTGGTGGGGAAAATGTCTCTCCATAGCCCATCCCTGTCAATATCATCTACCTAAGCAGTTTAGGTTTGTTAAGAGAGAGATGGAGAAGGGGATATGAAAGAAAGAAAAGAGACATTGGTTAAATATTTAGTATGTTTCAGGTACTTTATAGTGCACCTTACATCTATTTTCTCATTGGATGCGCTCAAGAATATCATCAGGCAGGTACTATTGGCATCCCTGTTTTACAGATAACTAAACAGAGTAGGGAAGTAATTTGCCCAAGGTCACAGGGCTGACAGATGGAAAGGCTAGGACTTGAATATAGAATAGTCCATCTCCAGGCCCCTCCTCTAAAGTAATATGCTATGCTGATTAAATGCAGAAATGGGATAGTTCCATATTTATTTGATACCTATTCGTTGATGGCTATTATGCACATACCAGGCACTGGACTAGGTGCTATGTAAGTGGACAGGAAGCGTTCTCTGCCCTGGAGGACCTCAAGGTCCTACGTAGGAGACTAACACATTAACTAAGAATGTAAAGTGAGATGACCACAACAGCGAAGGTATGTACTCCATACTGTGGGAATACTAACAGGGGGACAACTCAACTGTATTGGGTGGCTAGAGAGCGAGCTGGTAGTGGAGAGACTTGAAGGAAGACCAGGTGTTCAGCAGCTAGAAAAAAGGAGAGTTTGGTGGAGGCGTGGCAGGGAGGATCTCTTTTAGGCTGAGCCTATACCACATGTGAAAATGTTTCTTTTGTAATCCAGTAATCCGAAAGTATTTAGTGTAGCAGATCACCGTCAGCTTAGTGGCAGAGGTAAGGCTAGAACGTTAGGAAGGGTACACAGCGTAATGAAAAGTTCTTTGAGAGAGATAAAAGAAACTATGCTGTTTATCGCTTGATTACTGAATCAGTCATGGTTTTCCCCCTTCAAAACTCGGTATTAAGGCTGCTGTTGCTTTATGAACTTTGTGGGTTTTCTTCAGGGAAGGAGAAGTGAAAGAAATCAGAGGAAACCCTTAAGAACCTCCATTAGCATGTTTATGGTATTCTAGAGGTCAGTCTCTAAGGTTTTCAAAACAATACACGTGGAAAGATATGGGTCCTGTCACCAAGTTGGGGAAGACTCTCTACAAAGTGAGGCTGTGACTGATCATGCTGCCAACTCCAAGGTGACGCCTTAGCATTTACTTCTTACATGAGCAGAAAATCAGCAGCAGCCTGCACTGCGCAGAAGAGAATACTTAGAGAGATAAGGAAGAGCTCTGTGGCAGTTAAAGTAAGTTACTATTTTGCAGGCGAAAAGGACGCTTGCTATATTGATAGTTTATATTATAATCCATCCATTCAGGATCGCAAGTTGAAGTCCTGCAACTGTCAGGTTCAAACTATTCCGAATAGTTTTTTTTCTTCCCGTTTGGTAGGATTTAGACAATACACACGTGTGCACACGCATGCCCTTTCACATGTATGCATGGGCACACAGACACACACATATACCTTTTCTTCAGAAGAGAAGGGCATGCTGACACTGAACCCAACCTTTCAGGTTTACCTTTTCTTCTAAAGAAAAGTAAAAAGATTTCCACTTTATAAGAGATCTCGAATTTGACCCTGGATACTTCCCTTTCACCCTGGTGAAGGAGTTGCCATGGTTATATAACAGGGAAAATATTTTAAAAAATCTATTCTCATCTAGTTATGTATGGTCAGCAGGAGTCCCTCCTTGGGGGAAAATGAACTCAGGTCTCACTATGGGATCATAAGCTGAGTTTTAGTTTTTTGTTTGTTTTTCATTGAACTTTTTCTAATTTAACTTTCTTTTTATTTTGTTATTTACATTGGCCTAGAAAGGTTCATAAGTGAGTCTTATTTCAATATAAATTTACCCTCAGTTGTTTACAAGTAAAACTTCCTATTTTTTCGTGACCTGGATGTTAGCCAGAGGGAATAGAACAAGTTCAATATATCCTAAGATAAAGATTAGGAAAAAAGTATTCTAATGACTGTATTAGTAAAGGCTATTTTAAAATCTGACAATACCATAATCAAGTAATTAGAAAGAAGTGATTGAGCCCTTTTAACAGCTGAATGTCTTCCTGGCCCCTCAACAGTATTATAGATTTTTTTTTGTCACGTTTACACAATTATTCACACTCTGACTGGTGTTATTAGTTCAGCCTTGAAGAAGTCAGTCTAGATTGACTGATGAAATAAACAATTCCAAAATAACTACTATGATATGTTCCACACAGTCAACAAAGAATAAAGGTTTCTTCCAATGAGTGACTCCACTGTCCCTTAAGGCCTAAGAGAAATTCAATTTATCCAGTTTAAAATGAAAGCATGTGCAGCAGATCATGTGGAAGTGCTTTGGAGCCAGCCCTGAATGTGAGGTCCATCACTTCAGCCTACCTTTCACTTTCCAGGATTCAGTCAGATGCCTCTAACTGATTATGGGGAGGATGGGAAGTGTAGTCTAGCTGTGAGCCCATAAGGAAAAGGAAACAGAATTTGATGACATAGTATTTTCTGTTACAAGGTTCCCTTCCAGTCATTGTTTTGCTTTGAGGGCAGGTTTTTCAATACTAAGTAAGGTCTGGAGATCTACTAAACAGCATAGTGCCTATAGCTAACAATACTGTATTTTTCCAGTAGAGTAGAGCTTACATTAAGTATTTTTAACACACACATATATACACATAATAATAATAATAATAATAATAATAATAATAATAATAATAATAATAATAATAAAGGTGGCAAGAGGTAATTTTGGGAGATAATGGATATGTCTATATCCTTGATGGTGGTGATGGTTTCAGAGGTACATACTTATCCCCAAACTCATCAAATTGTATACATTAAATATATACAGCTTTTCACATGTGTATCAACCTCAATAAAATGAGAATAGAAAATAAAATAGAAAATTTTCACTGAGCTCTCTTTGGTATTCACACTTATTCTTCCTCAAGAAGAAAAGGTAGCAACATAAATTTCACCTTTGGAATCTGGCGATGCCATGCTGTCTAGATTTTTTTCATGACAGTCTGGTAGAATTGCACCATGTAGGCTAAACAAGGCAGAAGTTAGAGGTACCAAACATGGTGACCAATGATCTCCAACAGGAATAAGCAAGGAAAGGGTTAGAAGCTGTACTTTTGGTCTTAGAGGCAAGGAGGTGATTCAAAAGACCACTGTGAGACACATGATGTGAGGAGATAAGGATCTGTACAAAGGTAGACACAGAAAGGAAGAAATAGGCATAAAAGACATTATAGACGATAATACACAAGATGTAGAGCTTTACTAAATGTGAGGAGAGTGGCAGAAGGTCAGGCTCTTACAGCCTTAATAAAATTATCCTATGCTTAATATCCTTAACTGACTTAGCACATGATTAAAATCCACTGGCCCCAATTCTTACTTTGTTTAGGAATATAGGGTTACAGAATACAATAGACTGTTGAGAACTATGATCAAATTTTGATTTAAAAGTATGAATCACATTAATTCCAATTTGCCTCTATGGTCCATAAATCTCTCAGTCTTCCTGTAAATTAGGTTCATGTTCTCTCACTGGGCATTGTTAAATCTGATAGCACAGAAACTAATCACCGTAATTTAATAAGTAAGTTTTACTGCCAGACATCAGTATTTACTCCTCTAGAAAAAAAGGAAACAACTGGAAATGTTGGAATTTAGAGGAGACTCACAGAAAGTATTTTCTTTCATACTTCAGCAGTTAAGGAAATCTTTGGTTATGCTATGGCTGTTATGTCAAAAAAAAAAAAATGAGTCCAGGTAGCAGTTTGCAAATTCATGAGAAAAATCCATAAAGTAATTTCACAAGGTTAAATTATAAAGCCAAATTCTTAAAAATAAATTGTAAAATTATGATCCTGAATGTATTTTATTTGCTGATCACAAAATTACACCATTCCATATGTTGCCAATTTAAAAAAAATTACTCTGTATATAAAAACGCATTGCACTTTATTTTAATGTATTTTACTTATTGTCATATATGTTCTCTTGATTTATCCCTAATCTTTAAAAAAGAAACAGGGACAGAGAGGTTAAGTGAGTCATAAAAGATCAAATAATGAGTTATATAGAAATGAGATACGTGTAGAATATCCATCCCCTTCCTCAGCAAGGTGTGGGTGAACTGCAGCTCTAGCTGGTGCCCTCCAGCTGTCCATTATCCTGAAATCCCTCAAAACAATGCATCTATTAACTGCCTCCTCAGCTTCACATAGCATCACCATATACAAGTAGACTGAACTGTGAGAAGCCAAGTCTCCAAACGTTTTTCCAAAGATTTTTTTTATTGCTAAGAATTTTCTTTGGTTCTTTTTCAAATTTGCTGGTCATTTTGTATACTCTCTCATTGGTTGCTAATTTTACTGTATTCATCTTGTATTTCTTTAAACATTCCCTAAACAGTGACTTTGCATTATATATATGAAGTTCTTATATATATATATGAAGTTTAAATCTACTGAGGTTTTTTATTGTTGTATTTTTTAAAAATTCTCACTCATGATCACTTACTTCCTTATGTTTCTGGTGACACTTTACTGTGACTGAACTTATCTCTTCAGAATACTGAAAGTCTAAGTTGGAGCTGCTTTCCTCCAAAGAGAATGGGTGTCTCCTTTTACCAGAAGACAAGTAGTGCTTAGGAAACTGTGACACTTGCATCTTGCAGGGTCCAGGGGAAGGGGGACAGTCTCAGTTCCGGAAGTACAACTGACTTTTGCTCACAGAGCAACTCTGACTTTTATGTTTCCGTACCATTCACCTTTGGAAGTTTCACTTCACTGATTTTTTTTTTCATTAATCTCCTTTCTGAACCCTTAGAGGCTTTCATGAAACATAGTGGTGCTCTAAAAGTTAGCTTTTTATAATTTATCCATAATCTATTTTTATTTTGTTGGAAGAACTCTTAACAATATCTGGTCCATCATACTGACCAAAGTAGAATTCATCCTAAAACTTTTGGTACTCTACATTTTATATGCTTATAACAACTCATAAATGAGTTTTACCTCCTTGGTAGACGTCAGGCTTTGGGGGAAAGGCTTAATGTTAAGCCTATAAACACAAAACTGAGGAGATGAGTCACAGAACTTGGCCTCACTTTATACCACTGGTACTTGCTCATGGTGGTATTTATGTCCTTACTTTGTTAATGCTATAATTTAGTAATGTACCAACCACTTTTAAAGCATATATATTTTCTTCTTTCCTTATTCATTTTTAACTGCCTTGTCGTCTATGCTCTTGTGTGAATGTGCAGCTGCAGTATCTGGGAGTGATATATAAGAGATAATGCTTTTATGACATTCTCTATTCAAGGACATGCCAGGCACAAACCTAAATAATTCTGATATAGAGCTGACGATAAGTGCTATTATAGCAAGTATATAAAGATAAAATGGCAGCTTAGGGAAGAGAGAAGCTCATCATGACTGATGAGAGATAAATAAATGTGTTTCCTTATATGTTAGTCATCTTTCCAAAATTTGGGAATATACTTTATTGATTTTTTAAACGAAGTATATCTTTCATCTTTCTTTTAAAATTTTTATTTAGATTTTTTTCTCAACCAGTTTTATAACAAGTTCAAAATCTGTCATTTTTCTTCTCTTTTAATTTTATTTAAAATAACAAATCATTGGTGACTAAATATATGACTTGAACCAAGTCCTTCCACATTATAACTTTTCCGTTTCTAACAGTACAATAAAGCCCATAATACAGTATACTAGTGATTTGAACAGCAATTCATTTCTAATGATACTTCTATGAGTTGAAGTGAGTTTTACATTTAAGTACTACAGACCTTAGCATCATTACAGGTGAGATCAAATGAGGATTGGAACAGAAATTGGATGCAGCTCTAATTGCTAGAAGCTCCACATTGAGGCTTTCCTTTGTAATCTACAGAATAGCTGGAACAGGGGCTGGACCTCAAAATAGAGAAATTGCTGTCCTTCATGGCCACAAAATAATACATAGTCTCCATCTAAAGTTCTCTCTTCCTTCATTTAACCCTCAGATACTATGTGCGGCATCCATGTTTATGTACCCAGACAGGGAATGAAATACAAAATAGACCACTGCTATAAAAAATTACTGTCATTGATTTTGAATTGTATAGAAAAGTATGAGGATTATAAATTTGATCATCTTCTGCAAAGCCAGGGACTTACTATATTTCAATTCTTAAAAAAAAAAAATCCTGAAATTTCTTCACTTAGGCTCTATGGCTCACACTTTATCAAGTACGACACTGAAGGTCCACCGTATCTCCCAAAGCACATTAGGACTATGTAGACAGAGAGGGTACTACTATACAGCAGCTCTGACTCTGTCTTCTCATCAGAGCAAGCAGCCAAGTCAACCAGGTTAAGTAAGTCATGAAAATATTAATATCTAATATTTATTAAGTGTCACTCTACTGTGGACATTAAATACATTATTCAGTTTAATACTCAGCAAGATCCCTGGAATAATTACTAGTATTTTTTTACCCATTTAACATACAAGAAAACTGGGTATTTGAGAAGGTAAGAAAATTTCCACTGTCCATTTAATCTACTAAACCATATTTTCCAGTTCTAAGACAGTAAGTAGCAACAATGTGAGAATCAGGAAGTATTTATTAGGTCAGCGTCAGGAACATGTGGCTACATGTTCCACAGGAGGGAAGCTTACTGAGATAGCGCTCCAGGCCAGAGAGATGTACTGAGAGACATTTAGACCACAAAGTACCTTTTCTCCTCTCTGGTCCAGAGAGGTTAATATGCAAAGAAGTCATAACAGTAAGGGTCACTGCAGACCTCACTGAGGGTAGATAAGGTCTGCACTGTGAACGTCTAGGCTTTGGAGGAAGATCAACCCAATTTCTAGTCCCAGCTCTAGCCCTTACTAACTGCAGAAAGTTTTTAAGGTACTTAACCTCTCCCGGCTGTAAAATGAGAAAAAAATGGACATCTATAATTCTCTAAGACTAAGTATATTCAGCTACTAAAAGCAGTAAATGATCATTATTTTTTAGGCTGTGGTGAGAATTGAAATAGTGGATGAAAAGAGCCTAGTAGTGTTAGGCGCATAATGAACAGTCAAAAAGTGAATGGTACACTTTGACTTCAGTCTTCATATGTTTAATTCCACATAAGCTGAACTTTCAACCAGTATACATTCAGACCCTTATTCCAACTTCCCCATAGTAACTAACAAACAAGTATTTTAATCTATCACATGGTGGTACATCTGCAAACCAATCAATGCAATTTGGTTTCTATATAGTCTATCCATCCATCCATCCATCCATCCATCCCTTAAAAGACATGCAAGGAGCATCTGTTATGTACTAGGTGATATTCTATGCCTCAGGAATGCAGCAGTGAACAAAACAACATGCTTTCTGCCTGTAGGGAACTTAGAATCTACTGGAAGAACCAAGTCCTAAAGGAACAACCTCAGATAAATGTATAATAATAGTGGAAACTGCCATGAAGGAAAATTGCATGGATAGTATTATAGACACAGTCTTTGCCTTCATAGAGCCAATAGTCTAGCAGAGAATGCGTCAATTTGAAAAGCTGCAAGAATAAATACCTTGTGATAAGGAGACATATAAAGTGTTTGTGGCAGAGGACAGCAGAAACTGGCTTAGTCTGGACAGATGTTGGGGGTCAGGCAGGGAAGTGTCTCATACCGATATTTAACCATAACCAGGTGAAGAATAGGGAAGGGAATGTTCCTGGTAGAGAAAAACGTATGTGCAAAGGCTATGAGGCCAGTGAGTCTGGTACACATTTAAGGAGCTGAACAAAGTTTAATACAAATAATTTAAAAGGTGATTGAGAAAATGGGGGAATGGGGACATACTGATTAAAGGATACAAAGTTTCAGATATGCAACAAGAATGAGTTCTGGAAATCTAATACATAGCATGGTGACTACAGTTAACAGTACTGTGTGCTATACTTGAAATTTGCTAAAAGGGTTGATATTAAGTATTCTCACTACAAAAAGAAAAAGAAAAAAAGGTAAATATTGTGAAGTGATGGATATGTAAATTAGCTTGATTGTGGTGACCATTTCACAATGTATACATATATCAAAACATCAAGTGATTATATACACACACACACATTCTAGAAGTTTAGGGTGATGACAAGATCAATGTGAGGCCACAGGAATGATGAGGGACTGACATGGATGGGTATAACAACAGATTATTCAGGATGAAGAGATGGACCAAGGGATTTATAGGCAGTGAAGTCCTCTAGGATCGTGATCAAACTAGGGATGGATAGAAATACAGTGAGCTGATGACAAATGATTGAAAGCTCACAGGTAATTGATTAGAACTGTGCCATCCAACACTGCAGCCACTAGCCACGCATAGCTACAGAACACTTGAAATGTTTCAAATATACTGTGGCAAATAAAATGCATTTTTAAAATTAATGTCACCTGTTTCTTTTTACTCATTTAATTTAGCTACTAGAAAATTTAAATTTACATATATGGTTTGCATGTATGGTTCAGATTATTGAAGAATGTCTGATAAGTGGAAGAAATACAGAATGCTTTAGCTGAATAAAATGATGCTTCAGGAGCTGGGGATGTTTTATATACTAGATATATTATCTAAATAATGATAGAACTATCTAAATATTTTGCTTTCATGTGCCTTTATTACATCATAAAGATGAGAAAGAAATGAAAGTGCCAAAACCAGTGTTAATATGACTGTGATGAAATTAACATAATTACCCACACCAAAGCAATATAATCCCTTAACTTGAAATGAATTCTCACTAACCAATATTTCATACTCGAAAACAGATAATTTCTTGCCACTAAGGTAAGACAGATCTGCAGACAGTGTCTGGGAGGACCCTAAACTCCTCTGTCACTCATACTGTCATTACTTTGCCCTTAGTATTGGTGAGTGAGCTGTGGACTGGCCTTTCATTCCACTTGAGTGATAAGATCTATCTCTGCAATTGGCTTTAAGGAGAGTAGACCAAGTGCATAACTCAGATAAAGAAGTTTTCTCCACTGTTTAATTTTCTAAAATTATCTGCACTGGGGGGTGGGGAAGGTAAAAGTAATGTAGCCACAGCCAATAAGAAAATACCATTTTCCCTTGATTTTCACTCTTAAATTCTTCCCATTCCATCATTCCCAGGATGAAGTAAAAAAATAAAAATAAGCGAACAAAAGAGCAAAAATAAAAGGCTAGAAATAGATCATTCAAAACTGCATCTGAAAGACAAGGTGTAGCTCTGTTGCAAATGAAAACATCTAATTATCGATTGAAGAATCAGAACTAATTTTTAAAATCCATCCACCCAAATGCAAAGAAATCCCCAAATCCATAGAGCTTTGATAGTTTGTTACAGATTCACTGTATTAGATTCTCTGGCAATGAGGGTTAATGAATCTGCATTTTTAACAAACTCCCCAGGTGATTCATAGGTATACTAAAGTGTGAGAATTCTAACCTTGTCAAAACTGCTCATTCTTCTAAAAAGGAACTTGAGACCCAGACAATCTTAGTGACTTACCCAAGGTCACACAACCAAGTAAATAGCAGCCCAGGGCTCACACCCAGGCCTCCTAATTCCTACTTTAAGGCTATTTTGAATGACTCAACTCTGCCTTGCTCACCCTACTTTAGGTACTAATCTCTATGAATGGACCCTATGTTTCTCCTGATATTTTTGACACTCTTTTCAAACTGCTTCTTCATGCTAAGCTAGAAATTTACAAAAGAATCATAGAGATTTAGAATGGAAATTTATTTTACAAAAATATTTTACTTCTATAGGGATCTAGAATGAATCTTCACTACAGCATTCTCATAAAATGCTTTCCTGTGTTACTTGTCTGGCCCCTGAAAGCATATACTCATTGCTACCCATGCTACAGATACAGGCACACTTCCTGAATCTGTAGCTCTTAAACTGTCATACCCAGATTATGATGTAAGCTGCAGAAGTAATTTGTCCAGCAGGAAAAAGTACAAAATGATCACCTTCCTTGTCCTGGACACTACACTCTGGTACATCTGCACATCTATAGGTCATCTCTTACCTGGTCTTTGGCATTGTCATGCTAATTCAGTTTCCTGAATGCCATCTCTCTCTACCTCACAATCAGCCACAAAAGAAATGTTTCTAAAATATAACCCTGACCATGTTACTTTGCTATATTTTTAGCTAATTTTTTTTGTTGTTGTTCATAAACCACCCCCTCATACCTACTCAGGACTATGCCTTCTGTATATAAAAAAATCTATTGTTATTGTCTGCAGTGCAAATCCCCATGGAAAGAAACGGAACATCCTTATGTGTGATTATATTCTGTTACATGCCGAGTTTTAAGTAAGTCTGTTTTCAACTCATATCTGAATATTTATTATTTCAGGAATGCCTGCATTTCAAATTTAAATGGAAGCAAGTTTTATGAAGCCAATACCCTATTCTCCTGAGATCAAAGTATATTTATTCTAAATGAAAAACAATTATCTTTAAATTAAGTTATTGGAAAATATCACAGAAAATAAATTATCTGTAAATTAAATGATCTACAAAAAGGTATAGAAAACAATTATGAATGAATTTGAAAAATTACCCAATTATGGATATGTAATGCAATCTAGCCAGCAGTCCCTCAACCAAATGATACGCTCCCAAATGCAGAGATTATTCTTAAAAAATCAAAAATCACTGTCCTCTGCAAGTACTAAACATCAGGTCTTCTTTGACTAAAAATTTAGGTTCTTTTACCAGCCCTATTGGGAGAACTCCTCTCTCATATTGGAATTTTCCTCTACTTTCTGCACTGTTTAAAATGCAAGCAGATGGAGTTTGAAGACATAAAATACCACACACCATAACTGAAACGTTTTGAATGAAGCACATGGTATGGTAAATACCACTGGATTAGGAATCAGCACCCGAATTCTAGCTCCTGTGCTGTCACTTACTACTAGTGTAAACTCGCCATAGCCCACATCCTTCAAACGACTTCCACAAATTAAGAAAAAATATTTATGGAAAAATCAGTACTCAAAAGTAGGCCTTCAGACCACAAATAATGAGTTATTTCCATTATATCATAATACCTATAAAGTTTTAATTTTTTCTTCATATATTGATGAGGAAGGGGAATGTTCAAATTAATAAGTGGAGTCAACATAAGAGGACAGAGACTCAGAAGACCTGGGCTTGAATCCAACTTTTCCATTTACTAACTTTTGTGTCCTTGGTGACCACACTGATTCCTGATTTTCTCATTTACTAAATGTGACAATGCACTTACATCACAGGATGGTTTTGACAATAAACAGTGCCTCATCCTGGTGGTTGTTATTAACTCAAAGTACAACAGTGACTCTAGAAATACTTTAAAAGATTTTAATTTGTTTGTACACTACCCTTGCTCTAAATTTGTTTCATTCCAACCATCTGGTCCTAACCAAAGTCGGAAAATTTACACTTTCATCAATTACAAATTTGAAAGTTTAAATGTGAGTAGGTTGGACTACTGATCTCTAAGGTCCATTTTTACAAACAGTAATTTTGCCACTGGTTAAATTAAATGAGTCCATTCTTAAGTCAGAATGCCAGAGGCATAAATTCAAAGAGCACCACTTTGTTTCATTTGTCCCCAAAGGAGACTTTTGGTGTCTGAACTATACAATTGCATACAGACAACTACGTACTGTGATTTAAAATATTTATGTTAGTGATTAATGGGGAAATATCTAACAGTTCTACAACCCAGAAATACTTGTGTTTTCATGGGTATTTATAGTGCTTTTCATTACTACATGAGATAATTCAAATACTCTGACAACAATTCACCTCCATCTGCCTGTTAAATCAGAAACTTTGAAGGATCAGAAATTTCATCTTACTTGCAAACTAATAAAATAGCTTACATATATGATACAAGACCTCTGGATCAGAGACAAAGACCATTTATTACTCACACCAGAAGCACCAGTCAGCACCAGTCTCTTGAGCTCAAATCCTCATGGGGTACCACAGTGAGGGTCAGATGGCACTGGCACATGCAATGAGTTGCATCAGAGGAGACGAAGCCCAAAGTTAGGAAACTCTGATCTTATATAGGGCTGCTGGTGACCCTCTTTCTCGAGAGAAAGAGAAACCCTATCTCAACTCTGGGTAAGCAAATATCTCTGCAGAAAGGAAGAAGAGGTCTTTATCTTTATTACCCTCCACTGTCTCCAGGGAGGGAGTTCTCTCTAAGCTTTACTATCCTACAATTTCTCCTTATACAAACAGTCTTAACTTGACTGCAAATGATCAGAAGACATGAACCATGCAGAATCATGAAATGTTCATGGAGAATCGTTTCCCAACATTCCTTTCTACCCATCCACTATGTTATGCACAGAGAATTCAAAAGTTCAAGCTCAAAATAGTATGTGTGCATTTTAGCTCTTTTTCTTGGACTGTGTATATACAAAGTCTAAACAAAGAAAGGCAAATTAAGGCAACTAAGAGATAAAATATAACTAGGGAGATAGTCCAGCATAGGGAAAAAAACCCACAATGGCCTGGAAATCAGGGATCCTATTTCACTGTATGATCTTGGCTAAGTTACTTCTTACTTCTCTCTGGACCTCAGATTCTTCATCTGTAAAATTGGAACATGGAAGAGGTTTAGACTAACTAGGTTCTAAGGTTCCTTTTGGCCATCACATTCTATTCTTATAACAGTAAATGAAGTCAGTTAACTGGCATTGTATACACTGACATCCTAAATTCTCTGCATTAGGACCATGAGCAGATTTAACAGTGTCTGCTAAATAGCTGTTGCTTGTGGCTAATATACTGCCGAACACAGTGACTTTTATGAGAAGACTATAAATAAATATTTCTTGAATAAGTGAATAAAAAATAAATGAAACATACTTCATAAAATCTTATGACTGTGTCTACATGAAATTGACTATGTGAGTAATTGGAACATCAAGTATTCTGGATAATTGAAAGCTCTAAATAAAGATTTCTATAAAAAAGATATAGGTTAGTAATTTTTTCCAAACATTGAAATGGCATAAATATACTTACCACTAAAACTATGTTGAATATAACAGTTGATCAAAAGATGTTTAATGATCATAGTAAGAAAGACAATGATCAATGTGTTATATAAATATTGTGATAGGGAATAATTTCATGTGACACAATTTTTTCCACCTGCTGTTAATTCACCCATCTGGAGATAAGTTCCAGTCTATCAATGCCCTACTGTCCACCTCACAGTTTCACATTTGCTTGTCATCATGAGAGTCTGACTAGCACATATTAAGCACTCAATAAAGTAACACTTAAAAGCTATTTTTACCCCCAACTATATTGTGTGCTTCTTAACAACAGGTACCTTTGAAGTTATTGAATATGTATTTTACAGGACAGGTAGCATAATATTGTGCCTTTGAAAAACACTCAGTACAACAACACAGCACACGTTCACTGAATCTCCACACTTTACTGAGGGTGCAAAGATGTCTGAGATATATTTTATATAAGCTCACAAATTACATGTTGATAGATTGGCAATTTTAGAAAGAGGCCTTACTAAAATGCATATATCATATGTATATACCCTGAAGTTACACTTTCAGTCTTAAGCAAATACTCTTTTATTGATTTTTTTCAGATATAATAGCATATATCTAAAATTAAAATATAGACTGCAGGTCACAATAATTCAAGTCCTTTAAAAGCCAAGAATGAATGCCAAATGATTTAATACTTCAGGATAAAATCAAGATGATAGAAGATGATAAGAGCTCTTTTAATGTTACCCAACTTTCCATATGTCTGGGTTGATTTTTTTTAAAAGACTACTGCATTTGTGTGGCTCAAAATATATTCATATAAATATTTCAAATTCCATCGAAAGGGGAGGTGCCAAGATGGCACAGTACAGAGTATCACAGCTCACCCTCTCCCACAAATACACCAAGAATTCCATCTACAAACCCACTGAATCACACAGAACACCTACTGAACTCTCTCAGAGTGTCTCTCACTTCGAAATACAGGAGGATTCTCACAAAACCCAGGAAGGGAAAAAAAGGAAAAAAAAGAAAAAAAATCGGTGAAGGACTTGTCCTCTGGGAAGGGAGCACCAAAGGAAAGAAGGCACCCTCACGCTGGGACGCCCCTTCTCCATCTGGGAGGCCAGTGGGGTAGAACTTCCAAGGTTTGGAGGAGGAAGTGGCAGCCGCCTGGCAGACAGAACTAAGGGAAACTGGCACAGAAGGTCCCTGCGATCCCTGGCCCTAGGCACGAACCTGCAGGGACAAGCTGAGACTGGCTGCTGGAGATCGGTGAGGAGCCTGGGGAGAGGGCTGGGGCCCACTGCACAGAGGCGGCCTTAGGGGACCGGAAAGTGGTGTAAGCTCTGGCTGGGGGTGTGTGCGGAACAGAACAGCCCGGGACCCCTATAAAAAGCACCACTGCCGGTGTACATGGCAGGGAGGGACGCAACGCAGCCTGACCACAGCCACTGTCTCTGCTTGGCTCCGTGTTGGCGTGTCCTCCCGAGAAGAGAGGTGGGGCTTAGTTATAGCCATCCCTGCTGCTCAGAGGTGGGGCTGAAAGCTGACTCCATATCCAGAGGCCCTGCAACTGCACAGGCGGGGCTGAGACTCATTTACCGCCCCAGGCAAAGAGGGTGGATTTGCTCTCTCTGGAACCTGTATGGACCTGGGTCTCTGGGACAAACAGGCAGTGAGCAGAGTTCTGGCGCACGGAAGGGGCGAGTACAGGTATTTACAACAGGTTGGCTTCTGGACCACACACGGAGGTGGGTTGAGGTCTGTGCTGACCCTGTGGTGCACCACAGATTCCAATATGTGATTGCACAATCACTACAGCAGGTCCTAGTACCTGACATTGGGAGATCTGCAGTGGTTCTTTGGGCCCAGAACCTAGGGGACACCAGAGCAGGAGGCTGACATTCCAGCAGCTAAAATGGGGACAAAGACATCATCAACGAAGAGTACTGTCTAGGCCCACATAACACGTGACAGACAACACCACAGAAAGCACTTTCAGTGGACATCTCCTGCCTACTCTTCTTCTCAGCTCAAGCCCTCCAACCTTGCCTACCACACACCACAGCTCAGAAACAGGTCTAGAAGCCTCTATTCCAGCAACAGGGGAGCAGACCCGGCCCCTGTCAAGGCTGTAACAACCATAGAACAAAAAAAGAGGCCCCACTCAACAACCTTCAGGGAAGCCTCCGATCACCACAACACCAACCACACCCCCAATCAAAGGGATAACAACCAACACAGAAGAAAGACATAGCAACCATCCACACTAAGAACAGCCCTCGCAACAAAACTATTAAAAACACACAGTCTACACAGGAATGCTCTCACTTTACATAAAAACAAACAAACAAAAAATCAAACAGCCCTTCAAGACCACGGTAGGTAACTGACATTCCTAAATCCATAGAGCCAGAGAAATATAAGTAAAATGAAGAAGCAGAGGAACCACTCCCAGTTAAAAGAACAAGAGAAGGCCCCTGAAAGAATGAAAATGAGATAGACCCTGACAGTCTACTAGATCATGACTTCAAAAGGGGGTGATAAAAGCACTAAAGGAAATAATAGACTATAAACAGAGAAAGAGAATACTATGAAAAGGAAACACAAACTATAAAGAAGAGTCCATTAAAAACAGAAAACTCGGTGGCTGAGATAAGAGCTAAAGGCAGTCAAAAGCAGACCAGATAGTGCAGAGGAATGAATAAGTGACTTAGAAGACAGGATAACCGAAGTCACCCAATCAGAACAAAAGACAGAAAAGCAAGTAAAAACCAATGAAAGCAATACAAGGGACCCATGGTACAATATAAAGTGTGCCAACCTACGCATAATAGGGGTCCCAGAAGGGGAAGAGAAAAGGAGATTGAAAAAATATTTGAACAAATCATGACGGAAAACTTTCCAAACCTAAAGAAGGAAACAGATATCCAAGCACAGGAAGCACAGAGGGTCCCAAACAAGAACCCAAACAGATCTACACCAAGACAAATCATAATTAAGATGGCCAAAGTTAAAGATAAAGAAATGATTCTAAAGGCAGCAAGAGAATAACAAATAGTTGCAAGGAAACCCCCATAAGGCTTTAAGCTGATTTCTCTACACAAATACTGCAGGCCAGAAGGGAGTGGCAAGATATATTCAAAGTCCTAAATGAGAAAAAGCTACAACCTAGGATACTCTATCCGGCAAGACTATCCTTTAGAGGAGAAGAGATAAAGAATTTCACAGACAAGGAAAAACTAAAAGAATTCAGCAACACTAAACCTATCCTAAGAGAAATATTAAAAGGTATACTCTAAATAGAAAAAAATGCAGGAAGCTCTAGAAATGAGAAAACCATAATTGGAAATGTGGAAATGTGATAACTATGAGTTGCAATAGAATAAACATGAATATGTCAAAAAAAAAAAAAAAGGACATCAAAATCATAAAAGGTGGGAGAGGGGAGCAAGAAAATATTGAGTTTTTTTCCTCTTTCTTTTCTTTTTTTTTTTTTTTTCATTCTTTTTAGGATGTGTTGGAGCCTACTACTAGTCTAAAGCAAACAGGTATAGAAAGGGTTAACTATTGAAAAGCAGGGTAACCATAAATCAAAACCATACACTAGAATAACAAAAACCAAAAAGAAATCAAGCTAATACAAAAGAAAATTATCAAACCACAAAAAGAAAAACAAAAAGGAATAGGAACAAAGAAGAAATATCTAATCAACTGGAAAACAAAGATGAAAATGGCAATAAACACACATCTATCAATAACTACTATAAATGTCAATGGACTAAACGCTCCAACCAAAAGACAGAGAGTGGCAGATTGTGTAATAAAACAAAAGCCTACAATATGCTGACTACAAGAGACCCATTTTAGTGTGAAGGACACATGTAGATTGAAAGTGAGAGGATGGAAATAGATACATCATGCAAATGGAAATGACAAAAAAATGGGAGCAGTAATACTCATACCAGACAAAATACACTTTAAAACAAAGGCTATAAAGAAAGATAAAGAAGGACCCTATATAATGATCTAAGGAGCAATACAAGATGAAGATATTATACTCGTTAACATATATGCACCCAATATAGGAGCACCTAATATATATAAAACAAATACTAAAAGACATACAAGGAGAAATTGACATGAAGACAATAACAGTAGGAGACTTTAACACCCCACTAACATCATTGGACAGGTCTTCCAAACAGAAGGTCAATCAGGCAATGGAGATACTAAATGGCACAATAGAACAATTGGACTTGGTTGATATTTTTAGGATATTATATCCCCCAAAACAAAATATACATTCTTCTCAACTTCTCAAAGAACATTCTCTAGAATAGACCACATACTCAGGCACAAAAGAAGCCTCAACAAATTTAAGAGGATATAAATTATTTCAAGCATCTTCTCTGACCACAATCACATGAAACTAGAAATGAACCACAGAAAAACAAATGAGAAAAAAACAACAGCATGGAGGCTAAACAACATGCTACTAAAAAAACAATGGGTCAATGATGATATAAAAAAAATTTTAAAAAGACAATGATGATAAAAACACAACCACACAAAATCTATGGGATGCAGCAAAAGCAGTCCTAAGAGGGAAGTTCACAGTGATACAGGCCTTCCTCAAAAAACAAGAACAATCTCAAATAAACAATCTAATCTATTACCTAAAAGAAGTAGAAAAAGAAGAATGAATGATACTTAAATTCAACAGAAGGTTAGAAATACTAAAGATCAAGGAGGAAATAAATAAAATAGAGATTAAAAAAAAACAATAGCAAAATCAATCAAACCAAGAGCGGTTTTTAGAAACAGTAAACAAAATGGACAAACCTCTGGCCAGGCTCACCAAGAAGAAAAGAGAGAGCACACAAAATAAGAAATGAAAATGGAGAAAATACAACCAATACCACAGAAATAAAAAAAAATCATAAGAGAACCATATGGCAATACATTGGACAACTTAGAAGAATTGAACAAGTTTCTAGAAACATACAGTCCACCAAAACTGCATCAAGAAGAAATAGATCATTTGAACAGACCAATCACTAGAAGTGAAATAGAATCAGCAATAAAAAACCTCCCTGCAAACAAAAGTCCAGGACCAGATGGCTTTATTGGGGAATTCTACCAAACATACCAAGAAGAGCTCATACCAATACTTCTCAAACTCTTCTGAAAGATTGAAATAGAGGGAATACTCTCAAACTCATTCTATGAAGCCACCATCACCCTGATACCAAAGCCAGAAAGACACTACCAAAAAAGAAAACTAAAGGTCAATATCATCAATGAACATAGATGCAAAAATCCTCACCAAAATATTAGCAAACAGAATCGAACAACACATAGAAAAGATCATACACGATGATCAAGTGGGGTTCATCCCAGGGACACAAGGGTGGTTCAACATACGCAAATCAATCAATGTAATACATCACATCAACAAAAGTAAGGACAAAAATCACATGATCATCTCAGTAGATGCAGAAAAAGCATTTGATAAAATTCAACACTCATTTATGATAAAAAGTCTACCTAAGTGAGTATAGAGGCAACATAACTCAACATAATAAAAGCTACCTATGACAAATTTACAGCCAGCATAATACTCAACTGCGAAAAGTTGAAAGCCTTCCCGCTAAAATCTGGAACAAGACAAGGATGCTCACTCTCTCCACTTCTAATCAGTATAGTATAGGAAGTCCCAGCCACAGCAATCAGGCAAGAAAAAGAAATAAAAGGGATCCAAATTGGAAGAGAGAGGTAAAATTGTCATTATATGTGGATGACATGATACTATATATAGAAAATTCTAAAAGCTCCACACAAAAACTACTAGAGCTGATTAAAGAATTCAGCAAGGTAGCAGGATACAAGACTAACATACAGAAATCAGTGGCATTTCTTTATACTAACAATGAAATATCAGAAAAGGAAAATAAAGAAACAATCCCTTTAAAATTGCATCTGAAAAAATAAAATACTTAGGAATAAATCTGACCAAGGGAGTGAAAGACTTATTTGTGGAGAACTACAAACACTGCCTAAGGAAATTAAAGATGACTTAAAGAAATGGAAATTTATCCCATGTTCTTGCATTGGAAAATTAATATTGTTAAAATGGCCATACTACCCAAAGCAATCTACAGATTTAATGTGTTCCCTATCAAATTACCCAGGAAATTTTTCACAGAACTAGAACAAATAATCCTAAAATTTATATGGAATCACAAGAGACCCAGAATTGCTAAAGCAATACTGAAGAAAAAGAATGAAGCTGGAATAGTCCCATACTTCAGACAATACTACAGAGCTACAGTAATCAAAACAGCATGGTATAGGTACAAAAACAAACATGTGGATCAATGGAATACAGCAGAGAGCCCAGAAATAAACCCACAAACTTTTGGTCAATTAATCTTTGACAAAGGAGGGAAGAATATACAATGGAGTAAAGACAATCTCTTCAGCAAATGGTGTTGGGAAAACTGGACAGCTGCATGTAAATCAATGAGTTAGAACACTCCCTCACACTATATAGAAAAAGAAACTCAAAATGGCTTAAAGACTTAAACATAAGACAAGACACTGTAAACCTCTTAGAAGAAAACATAGGCAAAACATTATCTGACATAAATCTCAGCAATGTTCTCCTAGGGCTGTCTACCCAGGCAATGGAAATAAAAGCAAAAATAAACAAATGGGACCTAATTAAACTTATAAACTTTTGCACAGCAAGGGAAACCATAAGCAAAACAAAAAGACAACTTACAAATGGGAGAAAACATTTGCAGAAGATGAGACTGACAAGGGCTTAATTTCCAGAATATATAAAGAGCTCATATAACTTAATAAAACAACAATAACAACAACAACAACAACAACAACAACACAATCCAAATACGGGCAGCAGACCTAAACAAGCAATTCTCCAATGAAGACATACAAATGGCCAATAGGCACATGAAAAAATGCTCAGTATTGCTAATTATCGGAGAAATGCAAACCAAAACTACACTGAGGTGTCACCTCATGCCAATCAGAATGGTCATCATTCAAAAGTCCAGAAATGATAAATGCTGGGGAGGGTGCTAAGAAAAGGGAACCCTCCTACATTGTTGGTGGGAATGTAGTTTGGAGCAGCCATTATGGAAAATAGTTTGGAGGTTCCTCAAAAAAATAAAAATAGACTTACCATAAGACCCAGCAATCCCACTCTGAGCATATATCTAGAGGGAACTCTAATTTGACAAGATACATGCACCCCAATATTCATATCAGCACTATTTACAATAGCCAAGACATGGAAACAACCTAAATGTCCATCGACAGAGGACTGGATAAAGAAGCTGTGGTATATTTATACAATGGAATACTACTCAGCCATAAAAAAGAATAAAATAATGCCATTTGCAGCAACATGCATGGACTTGGAGATTGTCATTCTAAGTGAAGTAAGCCAGAAAAAGAAAGAAAAATACCGTATGATATTACTCATATGTGAAATCTAAAAAAAAAAAAAACTGACACAAATGAACTTGTTTACAAAACAGAAACAGACTCATAGACATAGAAAACAAACTTATGGTTACCAGGAGTATAAATTAGAAGTTCGAGATTTACATATGCATATAATATATATATTTATATATAAAATAGACAAAGAACAAATTCATACTGTATAGCAAAGGGAACTATATTCAATGTCTTACAGTAACATGGTGAAATAGAATATGAAAACATATATATATATATATATATATATATATATATATAAAATGTGTGTGTGTATATATATATATATCTTCATGTATGAATGAAGCATTATGCTGTACACCAAGAAATTGACACATTGTAAACTGACTATAATTCAATTAAAAAATATAAAAAGTAAATTAAATAAATTCCATGGATAGCTCTGGGATTTAAGAATAAAACCATGCCATTGAAATGATCAGTTCTATAATGTTCTTTTGGGATCTCATCACTAATTTATTAATGTATGTAAAGTTTGGCTAGCTAAGTTTGTGGGATATATTGCTGCTCAGATTAATTTGATAACTTATCTACTTAAGAAAACTAGTGACCCGGAAATTTTATTCTACCTCTGCAAAGTAGAGAAATAGAATATGAGATGTAGCTTTCTTCCCTTATCCAACTCCTGAATCAGTCTTTCAATTTCATTTATATGCTTGAGAGAGAAAGACAGAGAGCAAAAATTATGTCAAGGTCAATGCTAGATATAGTGATTAATACTCACACCTAAGACTTTTTAATGACTTAATTAAATCCTGTGCAGGTATAGACTATGAATATATTAGATTCAGAAAAATCTGAAATAGTTTTACAGAGAGGGAACTTGAGGCCAAGTGTATGGAAATGATTTGTCTATGATTATCTCAGATTTCTGCGATAGCATAATGGTAATACCCAATTTTGTTTTATTTTTGTCTTTTTCTAATACAATTCTGTTTCTACTATGGCACACTACTATCAAACTTGTTTCTGTGTAGGCATAGTCCAATACACATTTAAGAGTCCTATACTTTAGTTTCAAAGATAAATTATTAATATAATTATTATCTTGTACTGAAACTTCACAATGATATAGGTTAAAGAAAACTGCTGTACAAGGTGATCTACCTCAGGTAGTTTGTATTAGTTTTTTATTGCTGTTGTAACAAATTATTGGAAGACATTGACCCTTTGTCCATGATGTTTATGTAGGTTTTTCTATTCTGTCCTTACAGTTTTCTCAAAAATAAGTCAGAGATATATTAAGATGCTTTCCAGTTCTAATGTTCTTTCTAAATGTAGTGTTTCAATAATAGAGCTGAGCCAGATCTCAAGCCTAGATCCCCTGATTCCTGGGCTCCCGTCACCATTCAATGTGAACTGCATTTTAATGTAAGCAATATTTTAAAGGTAGACATCTATAAAACACACAAACTGAAACTTTTGCAGGGGAGAAAAAAAGGCAAACAAAAGTAAACAATAAAATCACAGAGGTAAAGCTCAGTAGAATTCATTAAAAGCTCTGGGAAGTCCTACAGAAAAGAAGCCTGTTCTACTTTGCCTAGAATTTCCCAAACTTATTTGACTCATAATCCACTTACATACAAGTAATGTTAACATGCGGAAATGCATTGTTAAACAATGGTCCAGAGTACTCACGTGCTTATATCTTTTTTCTAGGTCAGGATTCTTTTTAAGGCTGGAAAACAAAACAAAACAAATATTTTAAATGCAAGCTATAAGCTGAATAAGGTCTGGAGAGCTAATGAATAACATGGTGACTACAGTTGATAACACTGTATTGTATAATTTAAATTTGCAAAGACAGTAGAAAAATATTCTCATCAAAAACAGATAAATATGTGCAGTGATGGATGTATTAATTAAGCAGATGAGGGGGAATCCTTTCATGATGTATACGTATATCAAATCATCACAATGTACTTTAAATTATCTTACAATTTTATTTGCCAATTGTACATTAATAAAGCTGAAATACATAAAAATTAAAATGTACAACATAGTAAAACAAAAAGCTATGTTCCTATTACCCCAAATGAACCAACAGTCGTGGCAGAGAAACTATTAGTGTTCATCAAATATCTTTGTGTTGTTTGAAAAATAGTTTCCAGATTTCCTTATAGTTCTGCTGGGGCCATGTGACTAGTCCTGGTAAATAAAATGTGGATGGAAGTGACAGGTATCCATCTGTTCCCTCCCCTTGGTAGCGATCTTTTAGACCCTGAGTTTGACATGGAGTATTTAAAAAGTGGAAACCTCTTGAGTCCCTGAGCCACTGAAGAGCAGCAGCAGCTCCAGAGAGCTGCCAACCTGCAGGAGACTGATGTAAAAGGGAAAAACATCTTTCATGGATTAAACCAATGAAATTTCTGTACTGTCTGTTAATGCAACATGAAGTAGCCGACCTTGACCAATATACTGGGATAATTGCCATAGGTCTTTTAAGGAATTAACATTCCAAATAAGCACTGAAACATTTTATACCATACTCCTGATTTAACACCTTCTCACTCCCCAGATGCAATCACTATCTTGCTTTGTTGTGTATCCAGTTCATGTTCATTTTTTAATATATATGCTTCAACAACCAGTATATGTGTGTGTGTGTATATATGTTTATTTTTAATCTGTGTAAATGGTATAATATTCTATTGTTCTGCAACTTATTTCATTCAAAATCATATATATCTAGTTCATTCTGTGCACTACGAATCTTCCACAATTTATTTTTCCCTTACTAATAACATTAGGTCTATTGACGCTTTTCATTATCAAAATTTACATTTCAGTTGAGAGTTTTTTCTATAATATATACATAGAAGTGTAAGTTCTGGGCTGTAGACTATCACCTTCAGCTCTGAAGGATATTTACAAATCGTTCTCCAAAGTGATTTAAACAGTTTAATTCTATACCAGTGGTGTATAAAAGTTCCTGGTTCCCTACAACATCACTTAGTATCATATGTCTTTTAATTTTTTTTTTTTTTGCCAATCTCATCATATAACTGGCACCTCATTGCTGTTTCAACTTGTATTTTCCAAATTACTGGTGAAGCTGAGCATAATAATATATATTTGTTGGCTAGTTTATGTGAATTTTCATTTATGTACTTTATCCATTTGTTTCTATTTGTATTATTTATCTTTTTCTTACAATTTGTGAAAGATATCTTCTCCCTTTAATTGCTTGTGTTCATTTCTTTCTTCATACTGCACCTGTAATTTTGGTCAAATAGACCACTCTTACCCTTTGTCACTTTCAAGCTTTGGATTTCACTTCCGTAATTAGGTCACAAAACATTGCAATTCCTGTTTTGATAGCGCTTGCTTGCTTGCTCATTTGCTCACACATGGGCAGTCTCTCTCTCTCTCTCTCCCTCTCTCTCTCTCTCCCTCTCTCTCTCTCTCTCTCTCTCTGTGGCATTCTGTCTCTTACTTTCTTGACTTAGAATTGCTTTGATGAAACAAGATGTTACACTGGAGAGGCCCACGTAGCAAGGGCCTGAGGCCAGCCTCCAAGTAGCAGCTGGAGAGGAGCTAAGGCCTCAGTCCAACAACTTGTGAGGAACTGAATCCTGCCAACAATCATGTGAGTGGCTGGAAAGTGGAACTTTCTACAGGTACCTTCCGATTACTACAGTTCCAGCCAAAGCAGCCTGTGACAGAGTCTAAAACAGAGAAGTCAGCCAAGTCATGCCCCGAATTCCTGACTTATCAACAGATTGAGATAATCAATGTTATTCCTTTGAGCCTCTGAGTTTAGGGCAATGTGTTACACAGACACTGAGAGATAATGTACAACAAATAGACATTAAGATATTCTCACATATTTTCCTTGTTTTCTTTCACATTAATTCTTTAATCCATCTGAAATTTTGGTATAATGAAGCAATCTAATGTTTTTACATGAAAAACCAAATGTCTTAACTCCATGTATTAAGTAAAACACACTTTACTCCCAGCTATTAGTAATGTCACGTCTGATATAAGCCAAGGTCCCACGTACTAGACGCTTGGATCTGTTTTTGTGCTTTCTCTTTCTTTTCATTGATCCATCTTCCCGTCCCTTCACAGTACCACTTTTTAAAAATTACTGTGGTTTCATTATAAATCTTGATCTGCTCTGGAAAGTTCTACATTTTATTCTACATTTTTAGAATTATCTTTACTATTCCATATGAGTTTTTCAAGTTTTTCAAGTTTGGTGAAGTAATCTTCTTAGGAGTTTTGAATTTCATTGAATCTGGAATTTAATTTGCGAAGAACTGATATTTTACTATGTTGAGTCTTCAATCCTGTAAGTACAATATATTGCTTCACATTTATTCATATCTACTTTTATATTTGGTAATTTTTTCTGCAATGGATATATATATGCATATATATGTAAACGTACACAAATGGGTATATATGTCTATGCTTAAACTTATTCTTACAAACTTTGTATTTTTGTTGCATTTGTAAAGGGTATGTGATTTTCTGCTATATGTATTTCAATTAGTTTTTGCTGGTGTGTAGGAAAATTGGTATTGTATTTACCTTGTATTTTTAACCAAGTTTCAGAATTCTGTTATAATTCACACTTTCAGTCTGCTATTCTTAATACTGTCTCTTTATTTCTCATGTTCTATAATTTTATTACATGTCTAGGTATCTAGTTTTGTGCATCAGATTTTAATGAAATGAAACTTCATCAAAATCTGTAAGATAATACATATCAGATACCAGTGTCTTATAAAAACACCCAGCCTACATAACACGTAAAAAATAGCTTCCTAAGAACCATTTAGATGATTCTAAAACTAATCGCTAATTTTGAAAACATAAAGGATCAGGCAAGGGAAAGGAGAAATAGTTGTTGCTGTGCTGTGAGTCACACACACACACACAAACACACACCAAGAATAGCAAGGGCAAAGCAAGTGGTCATTCCTCACCTCAAGCCAGTGTGAGGAACTTCAACCTGACTGCTCAAAGGGTTTAAGATGTATTCCCAGATGTGTGATGGAGACAGTGTACTAATGATACCTAACACTGAGAAAACTAAAGGGGATGATTAGCTGTCAATGGAAGGCCCTGCAGTGGGACTCTCTTGTACTTCTAGAGTTTTTCCAGAAAAAGGGAAATGCATTTTCTATGGACTGGACATAGGCTATATGCAAGAGACAGCTG